>NW_021185704.1:0-10792 GCF_002162155.2 Triticum dicoccoides
GGGTCATATTTCAGGGCCCAATGCATGGTAGTAGCTGTATCTTAAATCACACATACAGATCTCAGTGCTTAAGGTCGGCTTCAATGAAACAACCCACCATGTACTCCTACATGGCCTCTCATCGATACCTTTACCAAATCGTGTTCACCACACCACTCTCATTTCCGACATAATCATTTCACTCTAGCCATCACCCAGATGAACCAGACCTGACACGACTCTAAGCATAGCAGGCATAGCAAGGTAGGAACAACACATACATATGGCTCAATCAACTCCTACACATGCTAGTGGGTTTCATCTAGTTACTGTGGCAATGACAGGTCATGCAGAGGAAATGGGTTCAACTACCATAGCACACAGCAGTTTGAAACGCGTTGTCTTAATGCAGTAAAAGAGAGCAGGAGCGAGAACATGGGATTGTATCGATATGATCAAATGGTTAGTTGCTTGCCTGATGGTTCGATGCACTCATACGGTTCTTCGTTAGGGTAATCACGGTACTCCTCGGAGGCAGAACCTGCCGCAAGAACATCGATACACAAACATCACCAAACAATGTGCAACAATATGATGCATGCATGAAACATAGCAATATGAGTGTGTTGGGCTAATGCAACTAAAACCAGAAGGGTTTGAACAAATTTGAATCAAAGATTCAAATTTCAAACTCAAACATGGCCTTTTAAAGTGCTTTTCCTTGTTCTGCTTAAAACATCAATTTAACTTGTTTGATCATGCATGAAAATAGTACAGATGGATAGATTGGATTTTTCTGATCATTTTTCATATATAACTTGTCCAATTTGGAGTTACAGAATAAAAGTTATGAATTTTTGAAGTTTAAATAATATTCTGGAATTTCCTGATTTAATTTAAATCCAGAAATATAATTATTGCGCCAGCATGACGTCAGCATGACGTCAGTGGTCAACTGCGGCTGTCTGGGGTCAAACCTGACGTGTGGGGGCCACACGTCAGTGACAGGGGGGTTTAACAGGTTTAAATTAATCTTAATTAGGGATTAGTGGCGCTGGGGCCCACTGGTCAGTGTCAGGGGGTTAACTAACAGTGGTTAGCGCTAATCCTAATTAGCTACAGGGCTGGGCCCACCTGTCAGGGACTCAGGGGGGTCCTGCCGTGGTCAAAGTGGGTCAAACCCACCGGCGACACGACGCCGGCGAGGCCCGAGACGGCGGCGCGATGCGGGATCGCGCTACAGGGCACGGGCGAGGCCGTTCTTGGGCTCGTTGGAGAGCTCTTGCTCCCGCGCGTCGAACGGTGGCCGTGGCTGGGCCTGGGGTGGACGGAGTCGACGGCGGCGAGCTCGGCTGCGGCCGCCGGAGTTCGGGTGCGGTCGGAGTCGGCGTTGCAGGGTGTTTGGGGAGGCGTTGGTGCGTGCTGCGTGCTCCTAGTGAGGCGTGGAGCACGATAGTGTGCTCGGTTGGGCGCTACGGTAACCGTGGCCACGACGGTGACATCGCCGGCGGCGTGGAGCTCTCGGCCAAGGTGGGGCTAAGGCCTAGAGGTCGAAAGAGACCAGGAGAGAAGGGGAAACGACTCGGGGGCTCACCGCGGTTGCAGTGGGCGTCGAAGCGGGCTCGGAGACGCGCTGGAGACGGCGAATTCGACGGCGATGATGGTCGGAGCCCGAAGAGGGGAACGGCGACGTGGCGGCGATGCAGGGCTTCCGGAGGCCCGTGGAGCGGTGGGGAGGAAGAGGGGGTTGTGGCGGAGCTTCTGAGCTAGTCGGGGGAGCGAGGGGTGGCCGGAGACGGCTGCTATGGCGAACGGCGGCGACGGTGGTGTTCGGCTGTGTGAGAGAGAGAGCGAGGGAGAGGAGGGAAGAGCCGAGGGCGAGTGAGAGAGAGCAGGGGGGAGGCGTGGCGTCGTCCAGGGGCATCGAGGCGAGGAGGGGAGGGCAGGCAGGCAGGGAGAGAGGTGGCGTGGCGCGGTGGCGCGCGCGCGCGCCGGCCACACTCCCCTCCCTCTGTCGGGACGAAGACGACAGAGGAGGGAGACGGGCTGGGCCGCCTGCTGGCTGGGCCGGCCAGCTGGATGGGCTGCACAGGGAGGAGCCCAGGTAAGCTTCTCCCTTTTATTTTTTTCTGTTTTCTAATTTCTGACATTTGTTTTGATTTAAATAATATATTAAATCATTTATTTAACTTATGCCAATTTTTGCAGGGGCTAGATATATTATTCCAGAGCTCCTTTATAATTGGCATAATATTTGGACATATATTAAAATATATAGAAATATATTTCCAATGCAAATATTTATGCATTAATTCCAAATGCCCAAAATAAATGTCCATGAGCCACTAAAAATATTGGTTTGATTTTTATCTCTGTCCAATATTTTCAGAGAGCAACATGAGCATTTTCTTGGACCCTTTTGGAGAAATTTTTATTTGGGTCATTTTCAAAATGATTCTGAGGGTTTCACAGATCCCCATTTCAAGTTTCTGATGAAAGAGTAAACATGATGCAACACTCTAATGCATGACTAGCTAGGGTGTGACAACTCACCCCCACTCAAAAGAATCTCGCCCCGAGATTTGGGTTCCTCCGGGAAGAAGGCGGGGTACTCAAGTCGAAGACGATCCTCCCTTTCCCAAGTTGCTTCATCCTCAGAATGGTGCGACCATTGTACTTTGAGAAACCTGATGTTATGACGTCGAGTGGTACGCTCGGCCTGATCGAGGATACGAATGGGGTACTCTCGATATGTAAGATTATCTTGGAGATCAAGCGTTTCGTGGTCCACTTCACGGATAGGATCCGAGAAGCAACGCCTGAGTTGAGAAACGTGGAAGACATCGTGGACTCTGGAGAGATGCGGAGGTAGTTCCAACTGGTAGGCAACTTCTCCTCGTTTGGCGAGAATGCGAAAAGGTCCAATGTAACGAGGAGCCAATTTGCCTTTGATACCGAAACGATGGGTTCCCTTCAGAGGGGTGACCCGAAGATAAGCCTTCTCGTCAACCTCGAAAGTCATAGCCTTATGTTTTCGGTCATATTGACTCTTTTGACGAGATTGGGCTGTTTTCAACTTTTCACGAACGATGCGAACTTGTTCTTCTGCTTCCTGAATCATATCCGGGCCAAAGAATTGTCTTTCCCCGGTCTCTGACCAGTTAAGGGGTGTTCGACACCATCGTCCATAGAGAACTTCAAAAGGGGCTTTACCCAAGCTAGATTGATAGCTGTTGTTATAAGCGAATTCGGCAAATGGAAGGCACTTCTCCCAATTCATTCCGAATGAGATAACCGAGGCTCGAAGCATGTCTTCTAGAATCTGGTTGACGCGTTCCACTTGACCGCTCGACTGAGGGTGGAAGGCGGTGCTAAAGGAGAGACGGGTTCCCATAGCATTTTGGAAACTTTCCCAAAATCGAGAGGTGAAAAGACTTCCTCGATCCGAGTTAATTTCCAAAGGAACACCATGGAGAGACACTATTCGGGAGATGTATAAGTCTGCCAGCTGACTAGCGGTTATACTCTCACGAACAGGTAAGAAATGGGCTACTTTGGAAAGACGATCGACCACAACGAAGATAGCATTATTCCCTCTCTTAGTCCTGGGAAAACCGGTAATGAAATCCATACCAATTTTATCCCATTTCCATTCAGGAATAGCTAGGGGTTGAAGGGTGCCAGCAGGCCGTTGATGATCTGCTTTTACACGACGATAGACGTCGCAATTAGCAATATACTGAGCAATTTCTCTCTTCATCCTAGTCCACCAGAACCTCTGGCGTAGGTCCTGATACATCTTAGTACCACCGGGATGAATAGTGAGAGGAGATTCATGAGCCTCCTTAAGGATCAACTGCCGTAGATGCTGGTTCTTGGGAACCACTAGACGGTTCTCAAAGTACACAACACCATGATCATTTGTGGAGAAACAACTAGCACCTCCGCTAGCAATGTTCTCCTTGATCTTAGCTATTCCCTTATCTCGCTTCTGGGCAGCAATGATTTGATCCGTAAGAGTAGGTTTCGCCACCAAGGTGGAAAGAAATCCTTGAGGAACAATGTGGAGGTTAAGCTTCCGAAATTCCTCATGGAGAAGCGGTTGACTTTGTTGTAACATCAGATTGTTACAATAAGATTTACGACTTAGCGCATCAGCCATGACGTTGGCTTTCCCTGGGGTGTAGGTTATTCCTAAGTCGAAATCTGTGATCAACTCGACCCAACGTCTTTGCCTGAGATTCAAATCCGGTTGGGTGAAGATGTACTTCAGACTTTGGTGATCAGTGAATATTTCGCAACGATTACCGAGGAGGTAATGTCGCCAGGTTTTAAGTGCATAGACTACGGCTGCAAGCTCTAGATCATGAGTGGGATAATTCTCCTCATGTGGGTGCAATTGCCGTGAAGCGTAAGCAATTACGTGTCGATCTTGCATGAGAATGCAACCTAGCCCTTGTTGCGAGGCGTCGCAGTAGATAACAAAGTCCTTGGAGAAGTCTGGCGGTACCAGTACGGGAGCAGAGGTCAGGCGTATTTTTAGTTCCTGAAAGCTGTGCTCACATTGTGGAGTCCATTCGAACTTCTTATCTTTCTTGAGGAGTTCGGTTAGAGGTTTAGCAACCTTGGAGAAGTTCTCGACAAAGCGACGACAATAGCTCGCTAAGCCCAGAAAGCTCCGAACTTGCTTGACCGATTCAGGTGGAGTCCAATTAAGGACGGCTTGAACTCGCTCAGGGTTAACAGCAATACCTTTACCAGATATTACATGACCCAGATAGGTCACTTCTGGCAACCAGAATTCACATTTAGAAAATTTGGCATAAAGGCGATGCTCTCGAAGTTTCTGCAACACTAGCCTTAGATGTTCGGCATGTTCTTCCTCGTTCTTGGAGTAGATGAGTATATCATCGAGGTAAACCACGACGAATTTATCCAAATACTCCATGAAGATTGAGTTCATTAACCGAGAGAAAGTGGCTGGAGCGTTGGTTAAACCGAAGGACATGACGGTGTACTCGTATTGGCCATTACGAGTAACAAAGGCCGTTTTAGGAATGTCCCCGTTTCTGATTTTGATTTGATGGTAGCCCAACCTCAAATCCATCTTGGAGAAGACTGAGGATCCAGCGAGCTGATCGTACAGGTCGTTGATCCTGGGAAGCGGATATTTGTTCTTGATTGTGACCAAATTGACAGGTCGGTAATCTACAACCATCCGGTCCGTACCATCCTTCTTCTTGACGAATAGGACGGGGCAAGCCCACGGAGAAGAGCTAGGTCGGATGAAACCCTTTTTCAAGGACTCATCGAGTTGTTTCTTAAGCTCGGCTAGTTCTAGGGGTGCCATCTTATAAGGTCTTCTAGCAATCGGAACGGTTCCTGGAATGAGGTCTATTACAAACTCAACATCCCTGTCAGGTGGAACACCTGGCAATTCCTCTGGAAAGACATCCGGGAAGTCACGGACTACCGGAACGTCCTCAAGGTCTGGCAAAGGGCTGGCGTTAAGAGAATATAATTGTCGCTTGGCTATTCGGGTCAAGACATTGACTATCTTTCCCGAAGGATGGGTGAGTTGAACAGTCCTAGAGAAGCAATCGATTTGGGCATGATGAGCCGACATCCAGTCCATACCCAGAATGATATTAATATCTGAAGATTGAAGGGCTATCAAAGACGCGAGGAAAACAAGTCTGTCGACTTGGATTTCATTTCCATAACTTACCCTAGAGGTCTGCCATCTAGAACCAGGGGTAGAAATTTCCATAGTGGATGGCATGTCACAGAATGCAACGTTATGCAAACGAGCATAACTTTCGGATATAAAAGAATGAGAGGCTCCTGTATCGAAAAGAACAGATGCCGGGTGGCAGTTAACAAGAAGCGTACCGAGAACGACGTTGGGATCCTCTTGAGCTTCTTCGGCAGAGATACAGTTGACATGGCCACGTGAAGCGGTGACCGGCTTGGCGTGGAATATTTTTCCTGTCGGCTTGCCATGGCCAACAGCTTTAGCAGATTGATTGGGGTTGGTCTGGGGACACTCACGCATATGGTGACCAGATTCCCCACACTTGAAACAAGTCACGGAACTGGTACGTGGAGGAGCATTGTTAGTTGGACCCCCATAGGGCTTGGCTGGAGCAGACTGTTGAACGGGGCGAGGCGCCTGGAAGGATGGCCTCGGTGTAAACCTGGGTGGCAGGGCGGTGTTGGGTACCCACACGCGGCGCTTCTGAGGACCAGCACCGGATGAGGAACCCATGTCACGGCCATGCTTGCGTGTTGCGTCATAGTCAGTCTGACCAGTTTCGGCACTGATGGCTTTGTTGACAAGTTTCTGAAAAGTTGTGCACTCATGCAGACGGAGGTCGCGGCGAAGCTCAGGACTAAGGCCCTTACGGAACCTTGCTTGCTTCTTGGCATCGGTAGACACTTCCTCGGTTGCATATCGTGCGAGATTACCAAACTCCCTGCTGTAAGCATCCACAGAAAGTCGGCCTTGGGTGAAACTGCAAAATTCTTCACGTTTACGGTCCATGAGACCCTCCGGAATGTGATGTTCATGGAAAGCCTCGCTGAATTCAGCCCAAGTAGTGACATGGCCTGCTGGGCGCATAGCTCCATAATTCTCCCACCATAGACTGGCGGGGCCTTCAAGATGATATGCAGCAAAGGTGACCTTGTCAGCCTCCGCTACCAGCGCGGAATGCAGTTTGTGAGAGATACTGCGAAGCCAGTCATCAGCGTCGAGAGGCTCGACGGAGTGGTGGAACGTGGGTGGATGTAATTTGATAAAATCACTGAGTGACACCACGTTAGTCCTCTGATGGTGTGCTGTGTTCTGTTCAATACGCTCCAACAAACGGTTGGTCTCCCGCTTGTTTCTCTCAGCTTCCATCATAACCTCGGCTAGTGAAGGAGGATGAGGCAGATTTTCATTCCTGCCTTCACTGCCTTCGGCCTGCTCTTGAGAAGCAGGGTTAGCGCGCGTGTTGACCATCCTAGGTAAACAAGACAATGATTTAGTCAGAATGATAAAATTCCGACATAGGATAAAAATGTAAGGAATAACTCGAAATGCAAGATGATCATCCGTATGACATGGTAGATACAGAAACTGCTTCTTTATTCCATCGTCATACACACCATACAGGGTTTAGTACAAGACCAAACAAAGTACTATTACGGTGAAAGAGGATTACATCTCATCAGAGGCATTCCAAGCTCCTATACATTATTTTTCTACACCTCCGGAAAGAGTACAAACTAGGTCATATCCCACGAGTCACGCGGGACGATAGACGACACAGCTAGTGCGAACTAGTGATACTACCACTAACTCAGACCGATCCGTAGTAGTCCTCGTAGAAGTCACCTCCATAGCCTGGAAGCTCAACATGATCATCCGGAAACAGACGATCTCGCGGAGCTTGTGGACCATAGGGGCTAGGATGAGGCCTTGGACCAACAGACGGTGGCCTGCGGGGACCGCGAGGTGGGGTGATGCCTCCTACATCACGCCAAACCATCACGTCTGGCAGAGCAGATCTCACAGGATAGAGATCGCGCATATCTAAACATCCAGCTTGCACCGCCGGTGCGAACCGAGTCAAAGTAGCCCAGTGGTCAGCACGGGTATTGAAGAGCTCTAACCTTAAGGCCCGATTTTCACGGTCCTTATCCTCGAGCATCTCAGCAGTGGTGCGAGTCCGTGAATCCTCCTGGGTGGGGTCAGCATAGATAGCCTGGAGATACCCTTGTGCTCCCGGAAGTGATCCTGGCATATACCGGAAATCAGAGTCCCGAAATAAACCAGATCTGCCCTTGTGCTCCCGGAAGTGATCCTCGCATAATGGTCATCATAGAGTAGGCGGCATCCTGCACAGCCATCTCAATAGTAACCCCGAGTCCATAGGAGCAGTGAAGAGGCTCGGTGGATCCAGGATAAGATGGAAATATCCTGACAGTGCAGAGATACTGGCTTTGATTAAAGTCCCGGAATTGCTCTTCGACCGTGTACTCAGGATACCAGCGGTATCCAGCCTCAGTCATTACCCTGACCAACTTGGCAGTATGGCCGGGTACATCTAGGCATCGAGTCAGGCGAACCACTTGATTGAGGTCGCGAGTGGCCATCTGAAAGCACAATCATAATGCAAAGGCATTAGAATTTCTAGCAAAATTTCGGCAGCATAACAGCTGTAAATGCTCAAGAAGGATTTGAGACATTTGACAAAGGATTTCGTACACACTCAACATCATCATATCAAAGTTCTGAATCCATCCTAGCAACATAATGTGGTAGTAGAACTGAACTAGGCTTGTATCCATCAAACTTATAAGGTACTACTGATTAGTAACACGTGATCCTGATAGAGAGAATAGATCCTAATTCCTTAACCCCCGGTGGAAGAATGGACTGACTCAGATCAGAATGTCATAAGATAAAGGAGTAAAAAGAGCCTTACGTTCCAACCCACAAACAATTCCCCTACATATAACTAAAGAATTTCTAGACTCAACATCGACCAGTTTGGCTTGGAGAACCTACAGGCAGTCCGGCTCTGATGCCAACGCTGTCAGGACCCCGACTCGATGTCACATCGATCTAGCCGGTAACACCTCATATCACTTTGCGGCCTCACGCACGGTATCCCCACGGGTGTCGCCTTACCTTTGCCCGGGACCGTTTGCGCCTTTTGGCTCACGTATATGATAGTGTCGCTAGCATCCATATGATAAGGAGCCCGGGCTGACATGACTAGTCGTAAACCCAAAGTGGCACAGACTTACAGGGACAGGCATCCATGACCCAGCCTCGAACATGTCGGTCATCAGCAAGTGGGTCCGGGCTGTAGCACTGGGCTAGCAGGACTCCGGTAAACCGGGCTGTAGCGGGCTAACAGGACTCCGGTACTCAAAGCGTGACATTTCCCCGAAGGGACAGACACAGGAACGAAGAAGGACACATGCCGGCCAGCCTAAGTGTTCCAGAGCAGTAGCAAGCTACCATGGCTCAGCGGTAACACTAGGAGACATTTCCCGGTAAGAGAGGCTACTAAAGATAAACAACTAGATAGTCAGATCCCACACATACCAAGCATTTCAATCATACACACAATATGCTCGATATGTGCAAATACAACGAAGCATCACAACATGACTCTACGACACAAGTACTTTATTTAAGGCTCAGGGAGCCATACATAACATACACAAAGGTACGGGTCTCACGACCCAACATACAAGTCATACAGTCATACAAACCAGCAGCGGAAGTAACTTTTCTGAGTACAGACAACTAGTAAAATAAAAGAGGCTTGGAAAGCCTAACTATACTACGTGGTCCTTCACAAGCTCAGGGTCACCACCTGGGTCTTTAGCCTACTCGTTGATGTCAACGTCTACATAGAACCCATCAGAAGGGGTTGCAGCGTCTTCTGTAAAAATGTAGATTATAGCAACATGAGTACAAAGGTACTCAGCAAGACTTACATCAGATCCTACATACATGCATGTTATCAAGAAGGGTTGGTGGAGTTGTTGCAGCAAGCCAGCTTTGACTCTTGGCTAGGCTATCCTACGATACTCCAACTTGAAATGGTTTTGCGCACACGAGTCCACTACTCACCAATTCAATACACTACCGAGGATCCGCCTCCGTCTTCCTACGGAAGAGCCATCCTCGGCACTCACACTTATCTTGAGGCTTTTAGCAGTTTCCATTTACTTGTCTATGAACTGTATAGGCAACCAAGTAGTCCTTTACCGCGGACGCGGCTATTCGAATAGATTATGATAACCCTGCAGGGGTGTACTTCTTCATACATGTTTCCACCACTTAGCGTCTGCACACGACATGTGCTCGGCAGACTTCAAGCGAAAGCCGACGTGGGTGTAGACCACGACCTACCTAAACACTTAAGCCTCTAGTCCAGGTTTATCTCCTATTCAGGTTCCATCCGCAGGGAGTCCGGCCGAGGTTTCCCATACGGCCCCGAACGATGTGAACAGGGTTCCCGAGATACCTAACGGGTATTCGGTACACCCGGCCACGTACCTACCGCATCACAGCCCACCCCTACGGTCAGCGCTGTCCACGGCCTCCAGTAGGCTACAAACACCAGAAACTACTTGCAACTCCTGGACAGAGAGCTAGGGTGAATAAGAAGTCGAGCGGGGTCATATTTCAGGGCCCAATGCATGGTAGTAGCTGTATCTTAAATCACACATACAGATCTTAGTGCTTAAGGTCGGCTTCAATGAAACAACCCACCATGTACTCCTACATGGCCTCTCATCGATACCTTTACCAAATCGTGTTCACCACACCACTCTCATTTCCTACATAATCATTTCACTCTAGCCATCACCCAGATGAACCAGACCTGACACGACTCTAAGCATAGCAGGCATAGCAAGGTAGGAACAACACATACATATGGCTCAATCAACTCCTACACATGCTAGTGGGTTTCATCTAGTTACTGTGGCAATGACAGGTCATGCAGAGGAAATGGGTTCAACTACCGTAGCACACAGCAGTTTGAAACGCGTTGTCTTAATGCAGTAAAAGAGAGCAGGAGCGAGAACATGGGATTGTATCGATATGATCAAATGGTTAGTTGCTTGCCTGATGGTTCGATGCACTGATACGGTTCTTCGTTAGGGTAATCACGGTACTCCTCGGAGGCAGAACCTGCCGCAAGAACATCGATACACAAACATCACCAAACAATGTGCAACAATATGATGCATGCATGAAACATAGCAATATGAGTGTGTTGGGCTAATGCAACTAAAACCA
>NW_021185705.1:0-1643 GCF_002162155.2 Triticum dicoccoides
CGCGGTGAGCCACTGATTCGATTCCCCCTTGCCCCGTCGTCCCTAGCCTTCTGTAGCTGCCGCCCCCTTGAGCTCCGAAGCTCGACGCCGCCGGCGATGTCGCCGTCGTGGCCACGGTCACCATAGCGCCCAACCGAGCACACCCACGCCCTCACCGCACCGCGTAGAAGCCGTAGGTGCCAACCCCGCATCCCCGCAGCCGTTGTAGCCTCGACCCCGAGCTCAACCGAGCTCCGGCAGCCGCCACGGTCGTCGCCGTCGACGGTACAGGCCACCCCAGGCACGGCCACCACCACCGTTCGACGCGCGGGAGCAAGAGCTCTCCAACGAGCCCAAGCACGGCCTCGCCCGTGCCCTGTAGCGCGATTCCGCATCGCGCCGCCGTCTCGGGCCTCGCCGGCGTCATGTCGCCGGTGGGTTTGACCCACCTTGACCACGGCAGGAACCCTCCTGTGTCCCTGACAGGTGGGCCCAGCCCTGTAGCTAATTAGGATTAGCACTAACCGAATCAGTTAAACTAACTACCCCCCCTGACACTGACAGTGGGCCCCAGCGCCACTAACCCCTAATTAGGATTAAATTAACCCTGTTTAACCCCCCTGTCACTGACGTGTGGACCCCACACGTCAGGTTTGACCCCAGCCAGCCGCAGTTGACCACTGACGTCATGCTGACGTCATGCTGGCGCAATAATTATATTTCTGGATTTAAATTAAATCAGGAAATTCCAGAATATTATTTAAACTTCAAAAATTCATAACTTTTATTCTGTAACTCCAAATTGGACAAATTATATATGAAAAATGATCAGAAAACTCCAATCTATCCATCTGTACTATTTTCATGCATGATCAAGCAAGTTAAATTGATGTTTTAAGCAGAACAAGGAAAAGCACTTTAAAAGGCCATGTTTGAGTTTGAAATTTGAATCTTTGATTCAAATTTGTTCAAACCCTTCTGGTTTTAGTTGCATTAGCCCCACACACTCATATTGCTATGTTTCATGCATGCATCATATTGTTGCACATTGTTTGGTGATGGTTGTGTATCGGTGTTCTTTGCGGCAGGTTCTGCCTCCGAGGAGTACCGTGATTACCCTAACGAAGAACCGTATCAGTGCATCGAACCATCAGGCAAGCAACCAACCATTTGATCATATCGATACAATCCCATGTTCTCGCTCCTGCTCTCTTTTACTGCATTAAGACAATGCGTTTCAAACTGCTGTGTGCTACGGTAGTTGAACCCATTTCCTCCGCATGACCTGTCATTGCCACAGTAACTAGATGAAACCCACTAGCATGTGTAGGAGTTGATTGAGCCATATGTATGTGTTGTTCCTACCTTGCTATGCCTGCTATGCTTAGAGTCGTGTCAGGTCTGGTTCATCTGGGTGATGGCTAGAGTGAAATGATTATGTCGGAAATGAGAGTGGTGTGGTGAACACGATTTGGTAAAGGTATCGATGAGAGGCCATGTAGGAGTACATGGTGGGTTGTTTCATTGAAGCCGACCTTAAGCACTGAGATCTGTATGTGTGATTTAAGATACAGCTACTACCATGCATTGGGCCCTGAAATATGACCCCGCTCGACTTCTTATTCACCCTAGCTCTCTGTCCAGGAGTTGCAAGTAGTTTCTGG
>NW_021185706.1:0-1275 GCF_002162155.2 Triticum dicoccoides
TATGATGAGGAGACATTGGCTCTTATTACACGTGAAGAACATGGTGGAGATGATTCTGATCATGAGACGCAATACATGGCTCCTGAAGACGCTGACAGGTATGAATGTTTAGTTGCTCAACGTGTTTTGAGTGTGCAGGTCACACAAGCTGAGCAAAATCAGAGGCACAATTTGTTCCATACCAAGGGAGTTGTGAAGGAACGTTCTGTGCGCGTCATAATAGACGGAGGGAGCTGCAACAACTTGGCTAGCATGGAGATGGTGGAGAAGCTTTCTCTCACCACAAGACCACATCCACATCCTTACTACATCCAATGGTTCAACAACAGCGGCAAGGTTAAGGTAACACGTACTGTTCGTGTGCATTTTAGTATCTCTACATATGCTGATTATGTTGATTGTGATGTGGTACCTATGCAAGCATGTTCCTTATTACTTGGTAGACCATGGAAATTTGATAAAAACTCTGTACACCATGGTAGAAACAATCACTATACTCTTGTTCATAAGGATAAAAATATTACTTTGCTTCCTATGACTCCTGATTCCATTTTGAAAGATGATATTAATAGAGCTAATAAAGCAAAACAGGAGAAGAATATGAGTGAAAATCAGATTGTGGCAAAAGAATTTGAGCAACAAATGAAGCCTAATAATAAACCATCTAGTGTTGCTTCTGAAATTAAATTGAAAAGTGCATGTTTATTTGCCACCAAATCTAATATTGATGAGCTAGATTTCAGCAAATCTGTTTGCTATGCTTTTGTGTGCAAAGAGGCATTATTTTCATTCGAGGACGTGCCTTCCTCTTTGCCTCCTGCTGTCACTAACATTTTGCAGTAGTTCGCTGACGTTTTTCCACAAGACGTGCCACCGGGATTACCGCCTATTCGAGGGATTGAGCATCAGATTGACTTAATTCCCGGTGCTTCACTGCCAAACCGTGCACCATACCGTACCAATCCAGAGGAGACGAAGGAGATTATGCGTCAAGTACAAGAGCTTCTCGACAAAGGTTATATACGCGAATCCCTTAGTCCTTGTGCTGTTCCTATTATTCTAGTGCCGAAAAAGGATGGTACATCACGTATGTGTGTTGATTGTAGAGGCATTAATAATATTACTATTCGTTATCGTCATCCTATTCCTAGGCTAGATGATATGCTTGATGAATTGAGTGGCTCTACAATATTCTCCAAAGTTGATTTGCGTAGTGGCTACCATCAAATTCGTATGAAATTGGGAGATGAATGGAAAACAGCATTTAAAACTAAG
>NW_021185707.1:0-8054 GCF_002162155.2 Triticum dicoccoides
CAACTCAAATCTGATCCATGCATCGTCATGCACATCACATCAGGGTAGTACACATGCTGTCACATATGCATCTCCAATCTCTCTCTTCTCTATTCTCTTTCTCAAACAAATCCATCACTTTTATTTCACCTTTTCTAACTTAAATTATTTATATCGTTTTAACCAATATTCCAATTTCAAAACAAATTATTTCTGTATAATCATGACGCAACGACCTTTAGAATAAGATTAATATTGAATATATTTCAACTACTTTGAATTTTTAAATGAGTGAAATCTGTAATCGAAACGAGTGAAATGGATGAAATTTGTAATTGAAACGAGTGAATCAGTTATTGAAATTAGTGAATTAGTGAATCAATTTTTGAAATGAGTGAAATCTGTTATTTGAAACGAGTGAAATGAGTAAAATGAGATGAAATCAATTTTTTAAATGACTGAAATCTATTATTGAAACGAGTGAAATGTGTTACATATACTATTGAAACAAGTGAAATGAGTGAATAATGTTATCAAAACAAGTGAAATGAGTGAAATCTGCTTTTGAAAAGAGTGAAATATGTTATTGAAACGAGTGAAATGTGTTACTAAAAAATTTAAACTAGCCAAAATATATCCAAAAATGATCTTGGTCTAAAGGTCCTTTTGTCAGGAGTTCAAATATATAAAAAGTTTTGAAATCAAAATATTAGTTTAAAAGATGTAAATGATTTAAGTTAGGAAAGGTGAAATAAAAAGGATAGATTTGTTTGGGGGAGAGAGGAGAGAAGAGAGATGCACATGCCGATATGACACCATGTGTACCAGCTGATGTGATGTGCATGGCGATGTATGGTGGAGACTTGGATTGTGCGTGCAATGAGTTAGACAAAGTCCAGGTCCGTCTGAAGGAGGCACCCGGTGCAACATCCCTTTTGGCAGTGCATCAATTTAGTAATTATTTTTTTAAAATAAGTACGTAATAAATTGCTACCAAATTTATGGTTACTTTAGGAAAATCAAAGAAATGTGCTGATGGTATAGATACATAACATGGCCCAGAAAAAAACCAAAGGTACCCGATGTAATACCCCCCTTAGCATTGCGTCAGTTTGGAAACTTTTTGTTAAAAAGAGTACTCCCCTGTCCTATAATACGAGACATTCTTACATCCAAAATACTCACATGTTAAATGTAATAGCGTTTTATATTATAAGATAGAGGGAGTAGTTAATTGCATACTACTGGCATGATTAGTTTGGGAAAATGAAAGAAACATGCAAATTGTAAGGCATTTGGACGACGAGATCTGTGGGAGGTTGTCTTTTTGGAAAACAATACATAAAAAATCATGTTTTAAATTTTCAAAAGAATTCTCAAAAATCATACGCAGTCATATGGATGTATTCTACATGTGTAAAGTTTGACGACAAAATACAATATGATGAGAGCTACACAAAAAACACAAGTTCATGAACTCTTAATAAGGAACAATGAACTCTTAATAAGGAACAATGCGTATACGGTTCACTATTTTCAAAATTATGATTGTTTCTTTTTTGTGTATCTCTCACCATAATGTATATCATCTTTAAAAAAGCGTTGCAGAGGCCGGTATTCAGGTCGCTCGCTCGAGATCGCAGGCTTAATTGCGGAGTAGTTGTGGAGTCCTAGCTCGTAGGGTCAGAAGAATTGAATACGAACAGAACAGAGGATGAACCATCCCTGTCTGACGAAAAAAATGAATACGAACAGGACTAGCAGCTGCTTCAGTATCCAGCCTCTTTCAGAGTAAAATATGAGCACCAAAAATGCACACAAGAACAAAGCAATTTGTTTGTTCGATATATGCTTTCTCACCGAGACCAAGAGCGACCCATTGAGCCTGGCCGTCAGCGTCAGCTGAAAACTACTCCCTCCGTTCCAAAATAGATGACCCAACTTTATACTAACTTAGTATAAAGTTGAGTCATCTATTTTGAAAGAGGGAGTAGTCTCTAATACCAGCAGCTTGGAGCACTGCAATTTAGCCGATGCTAATCCTCTGTTCTAGCTGAGACTAACAGCACAGATTCGTAGCGCTATAACAGAAACTGCCCTTATCACGCAAATGGAAGCCCTCGCAACAATTTGTAGTAGATAAACAGGTGGTGGACATGTATCTGCAGCCTCTGCTGCTGATAGATTGACTGTTTTCGCAAATACAAGCTATTCCAGTTTACTCGGAACATCCCACGAGCACATAAAATTCTTCGGACCGACAAAAAAAGAAAAGCCAAAACTTATGTCAAGTCTGACTTACATATGCCTATAGCAACAGACAAATCAATACAATCAAAAATGGTATTACATGGTACACATGAGGACAGGTTGCTAACTACGGGGAATGTCGAGCGCGGTGGAGTCATTGAGCACCTTGCGGGCGCGCCAGTAGATAGCATTTGATGTTTCTGATGTTCCCGCCTGTTTACATAATACAAATGTCTCAACCAGTAAGCAATTGATTTTGATGCAGGTAAACGAGGAAAAGAGTCTAATTGCCAATATGTAACCATACCGTCAACTCCATATTGTAGTACTTCCTCCATAGTTCCCTTTCTTGTGGATAGAGGCTGATTGCTGAATCATAGAGCTTGCGCGCGTTTACAAGGCCATCATTGTTTCCGATTGATGCAAGGCTAGCTTCCAGCTCTATGCAGAACTGGAAGAACTTAAGACTGGGGCGCGGTAAAGCCAAAAATCTGCATGGACACGTGAGTGTCAGAAACATGCCCCCTCAATGTCACATACAACCCACTAACCGATCTTAGGTCTCCCAACAACGAAATATCGACTAAACTCGTCTCTGTTAGACCTTCAATGCATGAGTTCATTGTAATGAAAGGGGACAATGAAGACTGATAATATATCTGAACTAAGTACAAGAAATATTTCTGAAGGAACCTCTCTGCGCTTATGACTATATAAAACCGTTAATTCATAGCATGTTAGGCTCAATGTCAAAACACTGAGAAATTGCTAGAAATGCTCTGCTCATTTTACTCATGTAAATGAGCAAGGCAACTCAACATCAGCATTGCAAATGGTATCACTGAAGGACCATTAATTTCATACCTCTTATACATTTTCCTAGCTTGCTTAATACCATCTTTCTGCAAAACCCATCCGACAAAAGCTGAAGAGACGGAAGCTCCACAATCACTCCCACCAGCTGAACTTAATGATAGCGTTGCACATTTCACCAGCTTTTCGAAATATATCTTTTCATGAGAAAACAATTTCATCGCCTGCAATGCAATTACAAGCAATTTCATCACATTTACAGACAAGTAGTCCAATCAGTATAACAATATGTAAGATATTGACATAGAAAGTAAAACGCATATCAACGAGACAAATGAAATAGAAGACAAAGAGCATATGCCATACTAAAGTTGATATAAAAGTAATAAATCCATAACCATAATCACACATCCACACTAGAACAGAGGAGCAAAAGTTAATTTTTTTGGTAGGATAGGTCCAGAGACAACGGAATAAATTTCTGGAAACTAGAGAGCCATGATCATTAGGAAAGCACAAGATAAGGCTAGACATACCGTATGCCAGAGTCCCTCAGCCTTGGCTATGGATAACTTCGGAAGTACAATATTAAATAAATCAAACAGAGAACTTAGATTCTCCTCACTAAAGGAAGCACTGCCGGTAGCAGTAGCAAGTGACTTTATCTCTATAGAAGCTCTCAAGTTCCACAGATTTGCAGCCTGTGAAAGAGGACCACTGCAGAGCTTTTCTGCAAGATTCTTAGCTTCCTCCAATCTTTCAGGTGCTTCCTCTGATCTTCCAAGTTTCAAACAAAGTGAGACATACTGGCAGGCAAGATCCTCGGAGAGACATCCACACGATTCAGCATTTTCAAAAACTTTCAGTATAGCTGAAGTGAATTCTGAAGCATCAAAATCAGCATCATGGAATAATGAGATGGAGTCCTCTCTGTCGGAGAATACAACACCCAACCAGAAGTTTGCATACAGGGAGTACATTTTGGAAGTAGGCAACTTTCTGACAGCTTCATCATACACCTAGAATCAAAGACACGTATTAAGAACATTCAAAATATTGTGTTCAATGAGCAATCAGTGACACTGATATATTGGGAAAAAATACTGTGAGATGGTGTATCAAAATCAGCGCTGTTTGTGCTGAGTTTAAGGTGCTACCAGCTATAGGGTAAGCAATCTACTGTATGGACAAGTCCAGCTGAAATATCAAATTTTGAGCAACACTTTTTATGACAAGCATATAGTGATACTACTTACCATGAACATCAACTTAGCACTAATCAAGTCATGGGCAAAACTACCATCCAGAAAGCATTTCATTACAGGAACAGATGACCAAGGCACATTAATCAACAAGTATGTGCCTTTTTCATCCGAAGGAATTCAAAAAGATTTACTTGCATTGATAATTTGTGATGGAGAATAAGTAATAAAGTGACGGCACAATTTTTCACCTGAATTGATTTGTTAAGCTTATCCAATACAGCTTCCTTTCTATTCAAAGTACTGGAATTAGTGGAGTCACTAAGCTGAAGCCTAGCGAGCCAATCCCAGTAGTCCTCATTATGAGAGAAATCTTTCTTCAGGTCATCCATGACCTCTAACCTCAGCTCTTCAGAATGTGCCAGCTCAACACTATTTAATATATCCAAAATTTTCTTCCTCAAGGTTAAGCTTGACGGAAGAGCTTCCATAGCACCATGATAAATTGTTCGGATGATTAACACTCCTTGCTGCCAAAATAGATCTTCCTTGTCCTCCAAAGCAACATCCTCCAAGCCAGACTCCTTGGGACTGTCACCTTGTTCATCAAGTGACATGAACAATTCTTTGTTCTCCTCTTTCCATTGACCCGAATCATCACTACTTTTTTGCAGTGTCTTCACATCCTCCCCAAGAGCTACCTTTCGAGCCTTAAGCTTGTTAAGGTAGGTAAGCTCCATACGAAGATATTCAATCCACATATCTTCAGATTCTGGACAAGATCTGAGACCACTCTGCATAAGTGCACGTGCTGCAGCAACATTCAAGTTCTGATCAAATTCCCACGCTGCTGCATACATCCAAAGCCCAGGAACGTTGGGATGGTAACGAATGGCTTGCGCCATAACCTGCAAATAAAACAACAAACATGAGAATACTAACATTAATACTAAGTCAGTCCCGCATTTAACAGTTTTATATCTTGCGCTGGACAAATTCACTTACCTTATCAACAGTCACCAACCCAAAATGCAACTATAAGCAGGTACAAAAGAACAAGAAAATCTCCTAACCTTTATGGTTTTGATAGACTCTAACCTAAATCTTATTGTAGATTCCACACTCAACAAACGACTGGCATATAAAGAACATGAAAACCACAGCCTTTTGTCAATTAATGGCGCAAAATACACATCACATTTCTTAATCAAATACATACCCCTACATGGTGACCTCATAGCACCAAAAAACTTCTTATAAGATTACATGATAATCCGAAATGAAACACGCCACAATCATTTCCACTACAGCTTTCTTGTCTTATCCCTCCAGAAATCCTCAAACTGATGCGGCAATACCTAATAGGTGATTATTGACCAAATCTGGATCCATGAACAATTGCTGCACCTATCAATGTGAAGTATTCATCCCATTACTACCACATCTATCCCTGTATTCGCCCCAGCAACCACCGCCAAGATAGCTGCCAGCACTACCACTGCCCCATGGTCCACCTCCATAATCCATAGCTAGTGGTACAGGGGTTTAACTTTTGGCTCAAGATATCCCTACGCCTATTCTACGAAAACCTTCACCCAAATTCAACTTTCTCAAAAACTTCTTGAAAATATGCACATTACTGCTGAGATTCGGAACCCCAGATGGCACCCTTGTAACCCCACCTTGTTTGGGAGGCAAATCAGGGTACTCATCATTAACCAAGAAACAATTATTGGGCAGCAACAACTGTTTACCAGCTTGTAGAGGGCAAACTTTCAGCATATGCCACAGTTGAATTCCCAGTCTAATGTATAGCAATTGGACGCATAAGGCAATTTACCTGGCATAAATATTCACCCAAAATTGCAACCCGCATCCTACTTGGCACTAAATTTCTAAGCTCACCAATCCAGAGTGCTCAGAAGGCCATCTCAACTTTCCGAAGTTTCCAAGCATAAACAATGTTTGTGCCCTCCCAAAATCACATAGTTTCAAGCATGGAAAAAATAGCAGGCTGTAGCACCTGTATAGCATTTTAGACGAGCTCCCGCTACGGCGATGCGGTTTCTACTGCTACTGCAGCTGCGCCCACTGAAGCACCTCTAACCTCTGCTAAATACCATAGCAGTTAGAGGAGCTTAGCGCCGCTATTCCAAATTTGCCAGTCAGAGTGCTAGAGAAGAAGCCCGCGTCAGTTTCCATCATGCAGCAGCCCAAAACCCAGTCCATAAACCAGCACCAATGATTAGAAAGCCTAGACTAGCCATTCTCCTCTCTTCTCCACCCAAAAGACTGCAGAGTCTGAGGCGACTGCATACTGCGGCTGCTTCAGTGAACACCATATTTATGGGTTTACGAATTTACATCTCTATAAATATACTTAGCTCCCTGGTAGTCTGGTGCATCGTGGATGGATTAGACAAGTGGGTCCCAGTAAGAGTGTGTTTGTTGTTTTTAGCAGCTTAGATCAAGATATTGGGAAGGCTTTTGGTAGGCTGCATCCCTCAAACAGGTCCACGTGGTGCAAAAAAAACACGTTCGATACCATACACGGGGCCTGGCTCGCACGCTCACAAACGTTAAAGCAGCCCAGAACCTGGCTCGCTAGGAACGCTCGAATCAACCGTTTCCAGCGAGCTAGGCTGAGTCGAGCGCAAAAGGGGACACGGCATACATTGCGGTGCAGGGAGGAATAGGCGCGGAGCTGGCGGAAGACCAAAAGCTGCCGACGCGGGATGGCACGAAATCTAGCATCAACCCCTCCTCCCCCACACACATTTACTCGCTCACCTCTAGCGCTAGGGAAAACCCAACCTCAGTTCTTGGCACCAGCGGCAGCGGCGGCGAATCAGATCAGCGGAAGTGATGGCGAAGGCGGTGACTTCAATCTTCGGCAGCAGGACCTTCTTCTCCCTGTCGTCTTCGACTCCGTCTCGTCCTCCTCGTTTCATCTAAATGTGCTGAAATTCCTCATTTCCAGACCATATATGACATGTTTTTTCTACAATCCACTGGATAGTTTAGATTCCCCTAGCCTGCTATAGCTATTATAGCTTCAGGGGAAGGCCGCCGTTAAACTATTTAGCACGCTACTTAAAAACCTTGAACTTTTCAAGTCAAGAACAAGAGCAACTCAGCAGCGATGAAAATCAAGCATTACGAACCTCAATCATAACCCCTCACTGTATGTGCCCACGCTGCAGCCCTAAATATTACAATTTCCCACAGATTAGTTGCTGCACGAAGAGCTCTACATAGAAAAGCTGACAACTTTGATCCTCCTCGACACAACTACCATTTGATGCCGTATTGTGGACAGGTAAGTATTTGATGCCTACCTGCTTCATCCGGCCGTGGCCCTTCTGGCGGCAGAACTCGAGGTAGCGGAACCAGAGGTCGAGGTCGCCCTTGAACCTGACGGTGGCCATCCTGTAGACGTCCAGGACGCTGAGGACTCCGGCGAAGTCGGAGATGGACTTGGCCCACTTCTTCTTCCTCTTCTTCCTCTTTTTGCCATCCTCGTTCGTGTCGTTATCCTCGTCGGAGTGGGTAGGGTTAGGCGTGGCGCGTATGATGGCGCGCTTGCGCAGGTCCCGGAGCGCGTCGACGCGGAGCAGGTAGGCGATGTAGTCGAGGAAGTCGGCCTTGCGCGGGGAGTGACGGCGGAGGCGGAACTCGAAGTCGCGGCGGCGGCGCACGACCTCGGCGAGCTCGGCGCGGGTGAAGAGGCCCCGGCGCTCGAGGTCGTCGAGCTCATCGGACATCCGCTCGAGGCGGTACTGCACCGTGTCCGCCATCTCGGCGCCGGCG
>NW_021185708.1:0-712 GCF_002162155.2 Triticum dicoccoides
CAAAGCCTCAGAATCCTTTAAAAAAATGATCAAGATAAAAATTGCTTCAAATAAGTCCAAGAAAATGTTCTTGTTATCCTCTGGAAATATTGGCAAGAGGTAAAATCCAAACCAATATTTTCGGTATCTCAGAAACATTTATTTTGGGTATTTGAATTAAATCAATAGCTATTTGAATTGGACTTATATCTACTGTTAAATAAATATAGGTCCAATAATTCTGAAATATTTTTGTGGAGCATTGTTTTAATTCTTTTAGCTCCTAAAAATATTGTCAGAAGCAAAATAAATTGAATTGGTTTCAAAACCAAATTCAAAACAAACCTGCAAAATAGAAAACAGAATTAAATAGAAATAACAGAGAGAGAGAGAGTACTTACCTGGCGCTCACCTCTCAGCCCAGCCGGCCCAGCTCCTCCAGTGGCCCAGCCCGCCACCGCTACCCCCCTGCCGTCTTCTTCCCTCGCCAGAAGGACGCGGGCACGCGCCCGGCGCGCGGCCACGCGCCCCGGCCACCTCCTCCCTGCCTGGCTGCCTCCTCCTTCCCTGGACGTCTCCCGCGATGCCACGCAGCCCCTGGCTCCCTCTCTCACTCTCCTTGCTCCTCCCCCCCCCTCCTCTGTTTCTCGCACGCAGCCACCGAGCGGAGCTCGTCGCCGCCGTCCACTGCCACCACGGCCACCGGGCCTCCCTCGCTTCCCCGACTAGCCCA
>NW_021185709.1:0-2066 GCF_002162155.2 Triticum dicoccoides
TCCTCGACTTGAACTGGGTGGTGCTCTTGTCCGTGTAGAGCGCCCGCACACTCCGCGTGAACGAGTAGCTGGAGGCTGAGGACAACCACGGTGCGGAGACACACATCGGCAGCTACGGCTGGTTCGCGCCGGCTGCCAAAGACGACGAGGCCGTCTCATTCCGCGAGCAGTGATAGTTTTTCTTTATGTTGTTGTTTTTATGGATCTTTTGTTGTGTAAAAACATATATTGTTATTAAAGTCACCTGACTTGGGTCAGTCTACCATTTCAGGTGGTTGGATGAATATCCTACATCTCCTAACCCTTCTTCCTCACCTCTTCTTCTTCCCCAACAGACCACCGCACGGGCCGTACGGATACTCCCCAACATGTGGTTGGATAAACATACTCTATGAATGAAAATTATGTGTCAGCGGTAGGATGGTTGAGTTTGGTTTGTTCACATGCGACAACACGTGTCAGTGAGGATGCGTTCCCTTGGTTGGGTTTGCGGCGTGCAGGAGCGACTGTGCATGTGAGGGTGCGGTGCGACCGCGGCGTGCAGGAGCGACCGTGTGAGGGTGCTATCGGTGTACTAGAGTAGGGGTACCCTAGTATCCCGAACTTGTGCACGGGCAGTCGCAGCGTCCCGCGGCAAGGCTTGCCGGGTGACCGCCAAGGTCCTCCGTGGTTCCTTTGGAGCCATTCAAGAACAAAGTGTCCAAGCCAAGGAGACAAGACCCCGGCAAAAGGAGCTTGCCGGGAAGGCCAACCAAGGCAAGGCGCTTGAGGAGACAAGACCCCGGCAAGAGGAGCTTGCCAGGAAGGCCACTCAAGGCATCTCAAGAAACTTGCCGCGGCGCACCTCGCGCCCCGGCAAGGCCCGGTGAGCGACAAGCTCCCGGACGCGACAAGACAACGACCGCGGCAAGGGGCTTGCCGCGGCAAGCCACCACTCCGCACCCGCGCTCCAGCACATCCACCAACGTGTCGCTCTGGGACCCTTCCGGGTGTACGTGGCGGGAGGCTGTGCAGCCAGGGGTGCATGGTGGCAAGCGGCGCTGATAAGATTGCCATCGTGGCGAGCAGTGGCGTCCCTGACGGTCCCTTTTGCACTGTTTAGGCGACACAGACGGGCATTTAATGCCCTTGTCCCCTGCCGTCAGGGTTAGGTATGATACACTGTAGCAGGTAGCTGTACCTACCGCAGCACCTTTCCATTTTTACCCCTGTCTACGTTGCCACCTGTCGGTGACCCCTTGAGCATATAAAAGGAGGCCCATGCGCAACGTAGAGGGGGTTAGCAGATTCAAGTTAGCTAGCTCAGGGAACACTCACGCTCGGTTTAGTTAGCCGCTGGTGTGTACTGTGCACTCCGCGCTCCCAAGCAAGAAATCAATACAAACCACAAAGCATGAGTAGGGTTTTACGCATCCGTGCGGCCCGAACCTGGGTAAACTGCTCGCGTGCCTCGCCTCGATCCGCTCTTCGCACGACCTCCGCCCTCACCGAATCGAAAGGGACTCGGCCCGCCGGTCCCATAGGTGTTCGTGGATCAGTCCCCCGACATCTTTGGCGCGCCAGGTAGGGGGCGTCGAGCTTGTGCGAACCAGGTCCGGCATTCACGCGGGCTAGATCTTCATCATCTTCATCAACATGCCGCCGAAGAAGAAGGTTTCAGAGGCAGCTACTCTGTCCGTGCCGAACCCACCACCGCCGGAGGAAACGGTTGGTGGGGCGGACGCCGGCGGAAGAACGGGCGTCGACGAGGGAGCTCGCGGTACTGCCAGGTCCAAGGACAAGGCTGCGCTGCCCATCGGCGGCGTGGCCGGCTCCCACAATGATCGGGCGCACTCCAAGACCTCGGCGTCCGTGCATGCACCGCGCCCATCTCAGGAAGCGCGGGACCGGCAGCGTCATGGTACTTACGGTAACATGCGTTTGCTGGACCAAGATCGAGCTGGTGGGTCCCGGAGTGCTCAAGACCAGTATGTACGCCAACATGCTGGCATGAGCGAGGCACATTCGCCTGGACGGGATAATGCTCCTTCTAACATAGTTAGAAGTCCGAGCATATCTCGCTCCTC
>NW_021185710.1:0-1896 GCF_002162155.2 Triticum dicoccoides
GGATGGTTCCATGCACCAACGGAGCCCGATCTATGGGAAAAGTCAGCACAACGGGGCCACTCCAGCTTCCTCATGGGACCACCTGTCATGAACGCATCCTGCATGGCCCTGGTTGTCGACGCCGTGATCGCGGCCTCCTCCGAAGAATGCGGATCGCGATTCGCCTCCGCAGTCTCCTCCACCACGGCCGGAGAAGAGGCCACCGCCGGGATGAACGCACCCAGCGCGACGGGCTGCACCACGCGAGGGCGCGGGAGTGGGCCCTTCCAAGGCCTAATGTGCACCCCGCGGGCAGCCGTTCGAGGTGTCCCCGCCGACGAGCCAGGTGCTTGGCGTTCCGGCGAACTTCTGCATGCAGACGACACACCATTACGTGAAACGGAACTGCTGCTCACCTGGTCATTAGATGCCTCCGGCGGTGAAGATCCACGCTGCTCCCAGACGCGCGAGGCCTGGGTCGGAAAGCCCACGTCCACCCAAAATTCCTGGACCAACTCTTCCTTCGTCTTCCTCCGTCTCGGCTGTACCGTAGACCAAGTGCCATCAGAATCTACGTTCTTCTCTCCGGCAAGAACTTCGTTCGCCGCCTGCACCGCGACGGGGCAGTCACCCGGCTGCACCCTGCACCGCGTCCTCGTTGACGGCAAGCATCTCGAAACGCGATCCAGATCCTGGGGATGCAATGGATAGCTCACCAGGTGCCAATGTTAGCCGCCGCTGCTTCGGGAACACGCGGTGGCCGACACGAACGACGCAATCCACCAGCACCATCTCAATCCCGGGCGAAATCCACTCCCCGCTGCGCAAGAGCCGCCCTTCTTCGATCTTACCATCAACATTTCTTAGGGCTTGTTCGGTTGAGGTGGATTTAAAGGGGATTGAGGGAGAATTAATCCCCTGCAAACCAAAATCCCTGTAAATCCCCTCCAATCCACATGGGGTTGGGATTAACCGAACAAAGCCTTAGGAAGAAAAAGTTGTGAGGAACGCCGAGGAAAACGACGCCGATCACTGTAGCGGAGGGGGCGCTTCCGGCGACCTGGATAGGCTGCCGTCTCCGGGCGCCCTGGAGTCGCCGGCGGGAGAGCACCTCCGTAGCATCGTTAGATCCGCGTCCTCCTCTGTTCTTGACAGCGGAGAAGTGATGGGAGGTCCTTCACCGTTTACTTACCATTGGATGAATATGCTACGGCGACGCCATCGTCGACGTCGTCATGTTCCAGCGTTGATGTTCGTGTTCGTCTCTCCAAGTACGCCCCGGATGTAGCTTCTTTTTTCTTTTCTTTTTAAATAACAGATCCATGCATACATCATCTTTTCTCTCTCTTTTAAATAACAGATCTGCATGTAGCTAGTAGCTGCGTAGCCGGATACAGCAAACCAAGCCGTCTAGATATGTACTTTTTCCGTTATTAGCATTTATTAAAATTTTAGTTAAGTACAGCATAAAAGACAAAAGAGTCTTTTCAGCTGTCATTTAACACCGTTAAAGTAAAAAATAGACGAAAGTGTCATAAAATGCATAAAATTTAAATTCAATGTTATACGCCTTAGAGCATCTCCAGCCGCGCCCCAGGAAGGCCTCCCCAGGCGATTTTTTCGTGTCGGCGCCAAAAAACGGCCCAGTTGCGCACTCAGGAGCCCGATTTTCGCCGGCCTGGACCGAAAACAGCGCCGGCGGACCCAGGCCGAACCCGGCGCGCTGGGGGGCGCCGGGGCGAGCTGTTTTGGCGCGAAAAAGCCGCGGGCCAGCCGCGTCAGCAACACGGCGCCTCGTCTTCCCCCAACGGCCTCGGTTCCCGCAGGGAATCAATGGCAAGGCTGCCGCCGGTCACTCTTGCCATTGATTCCTCACGTGCGGTGTGTCACGGGACGGAGCGCCGACGCCTCCCCTCC
>NW_021185711.1:0-1314 GCF_002162155.2 Triticum dicoccoides
CCGGCGAGGCCGAGGCGGCGGAGGCCTTCGGGTTTCGTGCTCCGACGACCAAACGGACGGAGGAGGGGCTCTACGCGTAGCTGGGAGTCGCCCGCATCCATCTGTGCAAACGGCAGGGGCTGAGGTGGCCCGAGCTCACCGGAACGGGGCCCGCGGCGGCGACCGGAGTTCGGGCCAGCACGGGCACGGGGCTACGCTTGGCGAGCGAGCGAGCTGAGAGGCTGGGCAGCACCTGCTAGTCATGGGGAGCACTAAGAGCAGCTCAGTGGGGCCAGGGGAGCACGGAGGCTATGCGTGCAGCAGCAATGGCGGACGGTGGCTTCGGTGCTCGTGGGGAACGGCGCTACGGCATGGAGGGGAGCATGCTGAGTTAGGGGAGAGGGTCAGTGACTCACGGCGATGACGAGGGGACGCTTGGCGAGGTCGGGGACGGTCCGGAGCCGGCGAATTTGACGAAGATGGCCGGCGGGTCCGAGGTAGAAGACGACGGCGATGGCGGTGATGCAGGGCTTCCGGAGGGCTGTGGATCGGTGGGAAGGAAGAGGGGGTCGAGGTGGAGCTCCTGGGTGCATCGGCGAGGCTAGGGGTGGCCGGTGGCCATGGGTACGGCGACGATGACGGCGAGCTCCGCTCGGTGGTGTGCGCGGGAGGGAAGCAGAGGAGGGAACAGGGTCCAGGGGAAGAGAGGGGAGGTGCAGGGGGCGAGGGGGAGTGCGTGGCTCCCTCGGGTGCCTCCAGCGGCGAGCAGGTAAGCAGGAGGTGGCCGGAGCGTGCGCGCGCGCGTCGGGCACACGCCCTCCTGCCTACTGGCAGGAGGTTGAAGACGGTGGCGACCACGGTGGGCTGGGGCGCACAGTGCTGGACCAGCACAGGAGCTGGGCCGGCTCTGGTGGGCTGCACGGGTGAGGCCAGGTAAGTCCAGGTAAGTTCTGTTTTATATTTTTCTGTTCTGTTTTGTTTTATTAATTTATTTTGCCACTGTTTTGAATTTTAAAATAATTCAAACAATGCCAAAAACTCCTCTGAATATTTTATATTGCTAGATGGACTTTTCCAAAAGCTTATAAAATATTTCAGGGGTATTTAAATTATATTCTAATTATATGAATATAATTCAAATTCAAATAGCTAATGATTTAAATTCAAAGTCCCAAAAATAAATCCTTAAAAATGTTCAATATTTTGGTTGGGACCAGAACCCTTACCAAAATTTATCAAACATTTAAGAAGAGCCTTTTGGAGTAATGAATGAGATTTCTAGGGTTTTTGCCCCTCTTTTATTTAGGGTTTTGAGGCTTCCAATATTCCTCAATT
>NW_021185712.1:0-1270 GCF_002162155.2 Triticum dicoccoides
AAGTATCTTTTCCTTAGACCATGAGATCGTGTAACTCCCGGATACCGTAGGAGTGCTTTGGGTATGCCAAACGTCACAACGTAACTGGGTGACTATAAAGGTAGACTACGGGTATCTCCGAAAGTGTCTGTTGGGTGACATGGATCAAGACTGGGATTTGTCACTCCGTATGACGGAGAGGTATCACTGGGCCCACTCGGTAATGCATCATCAAAATGAGCTCAGAGTGACCAAGTGTCTGGTCACGGGATCATGCATTACGGTACGAGTAAAGTGACTTGCCGGTAACGAGATTGAACGAGGTATTGGGATACCGACGATCGAATCTCGGGCAAGTAACATATCGATAGACAAAGGGAATAGCGTACGGGGTTGATAGAATCCTCGACATCGTGGTTCATCCAATGAGATCATCGTGGAGCATGTGGGAGCCAGCATGGGTATCCAGATCCCGCTGTTGGTTATTGACCGGAGAGTCGTCTCGGTCATGTCTGCTTGTCTCCCGAACCCGTAGGGTCTACACACTTAAGGTTCAGTTACGCTAGGGTTGTAGGGATATGTATATGCAGTAACCCGAATGTTGTTCGGAGTCCCGGATGAGATCCCGGACGTCACGAGGAGTTCCGGAATGGTCCGGAGGTAAAGATTTATATATGGGAAGTCCTGTTTCGGGCATCGGGACAAGTTTCGGGGTTATCGGTATTGTACCGGGACCACCGGAAGGGTCCCGGGGGTCCACCGGGTGGGTCCACCTGTCCCGGGGGGGCCACATGGGTTGTAGGGGGTGCTCCTTGGCCTAATGGGCCAAGGGCACCAGCCCCACATAGGCCCATGCGCCTAGGGTTTGAAAGGGGAAGAGTCCTAGGAGGGGAAGGCACCTCCTAGGTGCCTTGGGGGGGAGGGAAACCCCCCTTGGCCGCCGCACCCCCTAGGAGATTGGATCTCCTAGGGCCGGCCACCCCCCCTTGGCCCTCCTATATATAGTGGGGGAGAGGAGGGACTTCATACCTGAACGCCTTGGCCTTTGGTTGCCTCCTTCTCCCTCTCCAACACCTCCTCCACCTCCATAGTGCTTAGCGAAGCTCTGCCGGAGTACTGCAGCTCCATCAACACCACGCCGTCATGCTGCTGCTGGTGCCATCTCCCTCAACCTCTCCTCCCTCCCTTGCTGGATCAAGAAGGAGGAGACGTGGCTGTTCCGTACGTGTGTTGAACGCGGAGGTGCCGTCCGTTCGGCGCTGGTCATCGGTGATTTGGATCACGTCGAGTA
>NW_021185713.1:0-3616 GCF_002162155.2 Triticum dicoccoides
CCAATTGTTTGATAGATGCTAGAATTGGTTGTGCATGCTTTGCCACATATTTCATTTGCCATTTTATTGTGTGAGCATGTTGGTTGCATATTTTACTCATTCGAGGACATCCACTTGTTGTTTTGATTGTTTGGTTTCTTTCCTTTTGCTAAGTGGATGGACAAGAATGCCTAAGAACCTTCTCTAGCTATCTATGATTTCCTCGTCTCAAACTCTATTCATGCTACATCACAAAGTTTGATCAAGTCAGATTCAAACCACTCTGTGTGAGGAGCACCCGGAGTCCCCGATTCGTCATAGACTTAAACTTCCAAAACCTCTTTGTGCATTTTGGATTGACCGATTCACCCCTTTTCGGTCATACCGAGATCACTAAGTTGATCTAGGTTTTCAATCTCGGCGCAACTGATTAGAACCTTTCGGTCACACCGAGTTGCAGTAACTGCTCGCAGTTTTGCATCTCGGTGCCACCGAGTTGTTCCACTCGGTCACACCGACAGGGTCAGGTTATATATACTGACAGGTCAAATTTTGGAATTTTTTCCAAAACCCTTCACCCGCGCGTAACTTGCTCTGCCTCTTCGGGTCTCCGGATCGTCTTCTCGCCGCTAGTGACCTCCTGCCACTGGTCTCCGCCGCTGTCAACGGCAGTCTGCCCCGCCGTTGCCGCCGTAGCAAGTTCACCGCTGAGTTAGGGTATCAACTTGATACTTTGTGCTATTCATTAACTCCGATTCGTAGCACATTGCTTTGGCATGATTCTTTCCACGTATGAAATCTTCCTGTCCAGTGAAAACATCCTGTAGATTAGATTTGATTCGAAAATTTAGGGTTAGGTTTCCGACAAACTCATCTCGGATCGACCGAGTTATTGAAATCGGTTTCACCGATTTGGCTTAGGCCATTGCACATGCGATTTTCGGTCTGACCGAGAATTGCAAATCGGTGTGACCGAGTTCGATTCTCTATGAAACCCTAGCAGTCTCGGTGCCACCAAACCGTGACTCGGTCTGACTGAGTTCACTAGTTTAGGTTCCAAAAGATGCTTCGGTATCATCGAGTTTACAAATCGGTAGCTCCGAAATGCTTTCTGTGGAGAACTAAAACTAAGTTTTGAGTCATCTGTTTTGCAAAACCTCTGTACTTTGTGATGCTCATCTACTCTACCTCATCTATAATCTATTCACAGGGTCTGCTGTCAGTGAGTTTGCAGAGATATCTGATCAAAGTGATAGCCAGAACAAGTCTGAAGAGCAAGGTCAATTGAGTGAGGACACTAGTCCCTCAAGCAGCTATGATGAGGGCAGCAGGAACACACCTAGTAACTTGCCCAAGGCAGCTATTAGAACAAGGAAGAAGAAAACTTCTAATTCAGAGGATGAAGATTATATTGCAGCTGATGATGAGGCCATTTCAAAGAGGAAAGTTGCGAAGAAAGAATTTGGCACTCCTGCATCAACTAAACCAGGCATGAACAAGAAGGCACCTGCAGGAGAGTGCCTACATCCAAACCCAGGAAGGTTGCACAGGTGAAACTATGAAGTTCACCATTGAATCTGAAGAAGAAGAAGCTGGTGAAGACAAGAAAAAGAAGAGGGCAAGAACAACTACAACCAAAGTTATTGGAAAGTCCACAATGGTGAGATCAGATGATGAAGAGGAAGAGGATGCTGCTCCAGCACCCAAAGCTCAGAAACTCATGGGAGATGCAATCAGATCAGGGGCTGCTCCATCTAAGCCCAAAGCTGCTCCCAAGGCTGCTGCTCCAGCTCAAAAGCCCAAACCCAAGAGGAACACCAGAAGTATACCTGCTGAGGAGAAGAACAAGGCCCCAATGCCTAAAGCTGCAGAAGAGGAAGCTGAAGCCCAAGTGCTAAGAAAGCTAAAGCCAAAGATCCCCGAGCATATTGATGCACATCCTGTTGCAGAGGACATGAGGATTAGGAAGGATGCAGGACTAAGACAGTGGAGAAAGGCTGACCTCTATGCTGTCAGGAGGAGAACTGTTGTGGACTGTAGGTTCCACACAAAGGAACAAAAAGATTTCTATAAGACACTCCTGCTTGACAAGAAGCCCATAGTGTGTGACATGAGATGGGTGGACTGGACCTACATAATAGAGAATGAAGAGCACTTCCCAGGTGTATATGACAGCTTCAAGGCATGTGAGGTTGACAAGTTTGTTGGCCAGAAGCTTACCAAGTGGAATGATGAGCTGATCAAGAAATTCTATTCAACTGCTCATTTCTATCCAGATGGAAAAATAGTGTGGATGTCAGAGGGTACAAGGTACCAATATACAGTTGATGAGTGGGCTAGATTGATCAATGCCCCAGAAGCTCATGAAGATGACTTGGATGTATATGCCAAGAAGAAGAAGGATCACAACTCAATGGCTAGCATGTACAAGGAGATTCCTGATGCAGACCTAGAGACTCACAAGTTTGGCTCAGTGAAGCACCTGCTGTCAGGGCTGCTAACAATCAACACCATTCTGAGGCACACTCTGTTGCCAAAGTCAGGAGATCACAGAATGATCAGAGGGCACTCCATCAACTTGCTGCATATATTTGATGTTCCTCAAAAGTTCAAGGTGATGAGTCTAATTGTGGAAACAATCAAGAGGACTGCTGCAGATCAGAAGAGATCTTGTGGGTATGCTCCACAGATTCATGTGCTCATCAACTCCAATATGGGCACAGGCACATATTTGTTGGACAAGGAGCATCTACCCCTCAAGCCAGACTTTGAGGACAACACTGTTGTTATGAATGAAGAAGATCCATCATCTATGCAAGCACATGAGAAGAGAGAGAAGGCAAGGGCAGAGAAAGCTGCAAAGATGCCAACATATGAAGAAGCATCTCAGATATTCTTGAAGGGCTTGGCCACCCTGACTCAAAACTAGGAGAGCTTGGAGAGGATCATTGAGCAGAAATTCTATGATCGTGATGTCAAGGTAACTGAGATCCAGTCAGTAGTTGAGCAACTTCAGGAGGAAGTGGAGGAGAAGAAGGGCAAGCCTACTACAGATGCTTTCACTAGAGTGCCCAGGAGTCAGAGATCTGCTGCAGTGCCTGTTCCAGACACAAGAGCTACTACATCTGCACCAGAAGCCACAGCTTCAGTACCACCAGCTCCAGTAGCCACTCCACCAGCTCCAACCACATCAATAGACGCTTTCGTCCTTGGAGTCATCTCTACGCCACCTCACGAAGACCAAGCCTGAGAGTCGTTTAGCACTATGCATTCTTTGAACTTTTTGGTAACTTGTTGCCAAAGGGGGAGAAAATGTATAGATCATAGGCTTAGAGAGAGAGTGTTGCTTTTTATCTCTCTTGTTTTTGGTTGAACTTCTTGATTGTGTGCTTGTGAGCTACTTGTTTACTTGTTTGATCATGTGTTTGATCATATGCTACCCTTAATGCTTGTTGGATGGTATTATCTCTTATATCCTTATATGATTATTCACTTGCTTGGTGATGAGTGCATGTGTTGAATTATTATCATTTTGAGCGCTCCACAAAGATGTATGTGACATGAAAGAGTAACCCATGATCCTAATCGATTGTGCATTTGCATTCAAAAGCAAAGTTAAATAATGCACAAATTTAGG
>NW_021185714.1:0-675 GCF_002162155.2 Triticum dicoccoides
AGGTTATAGAGCTAGTTCAACCCTAGTGTAAAATTCTTTGTACTAGGTTATAGAGCTAGTTCAACTCTAGTGTAAAATTATTTGACCTAGCCTGTAGAGCTAGTTCAACTCTAGTGTAAAATAATTTGTACTAGGTTATAGATCTAGTTCAACTCTAGTGTAAAATTATTTGTACTAGGTTATTGAGCTAGTTCAACTCTAGGGTAAAATTATTTGTACTAGGTTATAGCGCTAGTTCAACTCTAGTGTAAAACTGTTTGAACTAGCCTATAGAGCTAGTTGAACTTAGTGTAAAATTATTTGAACTAGCTTGTAGAGCTAGTTCAGGTCTAGTGTAAAATTGTTTGTACTAGGTTATAGAGCTAGTTCAACTCTAGTATAAAATTATTTGAAATAGCTTGTAGAGCTAGTTCAACTCTAGTGTAAAATTATTTGAACTAGCCTGTAGAGCTAGTTAAAGTTTAGTGTAAAATTATTTGTACTAGGTTATAGAGCTATTTCAACTCTAGTGTAAAATTATTTGAACTAGCTTGTAGAGCTACTTCAACTCTAGTGTAAAATTATTTGTACTAGTTATAGAGCTAGTTCAACTCTAGTGTAAAATTATTTGTACTAGGTTATAGAGCTAGTTCAACTCTAGGGTGAAATTATTTATACTAGCCTGTAGAGCTAGTT
>NW_021185715.1:0-1084 GCF_002162155.2 Triticum dicoccoides
GATGCCCGAAATAGCACTTCCTATATATAATTCTTTACCTCCGGACCATTCCGGAACTCCTCGTGACGTCCGGGATCTCATCCGGGACTCCGAACAACATTCGGGTTTCTGCATATACATATCTTCATAACCCTAGCGTCACCGAACCTTAAGTGTGTAGACCCTACGGGTTCGGGAGACAAGCAGACATGACCGAGACGACTCTCCGGTCAATAACCAACAGCGGGATCTGGATACCCATGTTGGCTCCCACATGCTCCACGATGATCTCATCGGATGAACCACGATGTCGAGGATTTAATCAATCCCGTACGCTATTCCCTTTGTCTATCGATATGTTACTTGCCCGAGATTCGATCGTCGGTATCCCAATACCTCGTTCAATCTCGTTACCGGCAAGTCACTTTACTCGTACCGTAATGCATGATCCCATGACCAAACACTTGGTCACTTTGAGCTCATTATGATGATGCATTACCGAGTGGGCCCAGTGATACCTCTCCATCATACGGAGTGACAAATCCCAGTCTCGATCTGTGTCAACCCAACAGACACTTTCGGAGATACCTGTAGTGCACCTTTATAGTCACCCAGTTACGTTGTGACGTTTGATACACCCAAAGCACTCCTACGGTATCCGGGAGTTACACGATCTCATGGTCAAAGGAATAGATACTTGACATTAGAAAACTCTAGCAAACGAACTATACGATCTTGTGCTATGTTTAGGATTGGGTCTTGTCCATCACATCATTCTCCCAATGATGTGATCTCGTTATCAATGACATCCAGTGTCCATAGTCAGGAAACCATGACTATCTGTTGATCAACGAGCTAGTCAACTAGAGGCTCACTAGGGACATGTTGGTGTCTGTTATTCACACATGTATTACGATTTCCGGATAACACAATTATAGCATGAATAAAGACAATTATCATGAACAAGGAAATATAATAATAATGCTTTTATTATTGCCTCTAGGGCATATTTCCAATAGTCTCCCACTTGCACTAGAGTCAATAATCTAGTTACATTGTGATGAATCGAACACCCATGGAATTCTGGTGTTGATCATGTTTTGCT
>NW_021185716.1:0-1187 GCF_002162155.2 Triticum dicoccoides
TGTGCTCACATTGTGGAGTCCATTCGAACTTCTTATCTTTCTTGAGGAGTTCGGTTAGAGGTTTGGCAACCTTGGAGAAGTTCTCGACAAAGCGACGACAATAGCTCGCTAAGCCTAGAAAACTCCGAACTTGCTTGACTGATTCAGGTGGAGTCCAGTTAAGGACGGCTTGAACTCGCTCAGGGTTAACAGCAATACCTTTACCAGATATTACATGACCCAGATAGGTCACTTCTGACAACCAGAATTCACATTTAGAAAATTTGGCATAAAGGCGATGCTCTCGAAGTTTCTGCAACACTAGCCTTAGATGTTTGGCATGTTCTTCCTCGTTCTTGGAGTAGATGAGTATATCATCGAGGTAAACCACGACGAATTTATCCAAATACTCCATGAAGATTGAGTTCATTAACCGAGAAAAGGTGGCTGGAGCGTTGGTTAAACCGAAGGACACGACGGTGTACTCGTATTGGCCGTAACGAGTAACAAAGGCCGTTTTAGGAATGTCCCCGTTTCTGATTTTGATTTGGTGGTAGCCCAACCTCAAATCCATCTTGGAGAAGACTGAGGATCCAGCGAGCTGATCATACAGGTCGTTGATCCTGGGAAGTGGATATTAGTTCTTGATTGTGACCAAATTGACAGGTCGGTAATCTACAACCATCCGGTCCGTACCATCCTTCTTCTTGACGAATAGGACGGGGCAAGCCCACGGAGATGAGCTAGAAACCCTTTTTCAAGGACTCATCGAGTTGTTTCTTAAGCTCGGCTAGTTCTAGTGGTGCCATCTTATAAGGTCTTCTGGCAATCGGAACGGTTCCTGGAATGAGGTCTATTACGAACTCAACATCCCTGTCAGGTGGAACACCTGGCAATTCCTCTGGAAAGACATCCGGGAAGTCACGGACTACCGGAACGTCCTCAAGGTCTGGCAAAGGGCTGGCGTTAAGAGAATATAATTGTCGCTTGGCTATTCGGGTCAAGACATTGACTATCTTCCCCGAAGGATGGGTGAGTTGAACAGTCCTAGAGAAGCAATCAATTTGGGCATGATGAGCTGACATCCAGTCCATACCCAGAATGATATTAATATCTGAAGATTTAAGGGCTATCAAAGACGCAAGGAAAACAAGTCTGTCGACTTGGATCTCATTTCCATAACTTACCCTAGAGGTCTGCCATCTAGA
>NW_021185717.1:0-713 GCF_002162155.2 Triticum dicoccoides
GCCTCTATCAAGTGGTATCAGATTTCCAGGTTGCTCGGTGAGATTTTACAGTTTTTCGTAGTTTAGATCGAGTCTGTTCTTCATACCTACAGTCCACGAAAAAACCACAAAAAAAATTAGGGTTAGTTCATCATATCCGAACCAATCTGAGCCTTTGCATAATCTTTTTAGGGTTTTGCTTTGTTGAATTTGCGGTTGCATCGTCGTGTCTAGTTGCTGGTCTTAGAGTCTAGTCTTTTAGAGTTTCGAGTTCTGGTCATAAGTTGTCACGCCGCCGCCGCACCATCATCATCGCCCCTGCCATCTACCACCACCGCTTATCCGCCACCGCTCCGAATCCGTATCCATATACCACCACCAGTCCGTGTCCATATACCACCACCGATCCATATCCATATACTACCACCGCTACCACCACCGCTGCCATATACCACCACCATATATCCACCACCAATCCGAGTTCTTTGCTTATTAGGGTTGTTTTCGAGATACATCTAGATTCGGATTCGTGTTTCCTTGCCGGAGTAGGTTTCGGAAAAAAAAAAAGAGTCGGGTAGCCACGCTCCGTTTAGGCCCAAAATTTTTCGAAAACGCATTTTTCGAAAAAATTTCTGGCTATCCTATTTTTAGGTGTTTCTGAGTGTTTTGAGACAGGTGCCATTATAGGAAGTTTTTTTTTGACCCGTTTCTAGTTTTTGGGTCCGGGCAGTCCA
>NW_021185718.1:0-844 GCF_002162155.2 Triticum dicoccoides
CTGCCCTCCCCTCCCCGCTCGATGCCCCGGACGACGCCACGCCTCCCCCCTGCTCTCTCTCACTCGCCCTCGGCTCTTCCCTCCTCTCCCTCGCTCTCTCTCTCACACGGCCGAACACCACCGTTGCCGCCGTTCGCCATAGCAGCCGTCTCCGGCCACCCCTCGCTCCCCCGACTAGCTCAGAAGCTCCGCCACAACCCCCTCTTCCTCCCCACCGCTCCACGGGCCTCCGGAAGCCCTGCATCGCCGCCACCTCGCCGTTCCCCTCTTCGGGCTCCGACCATCATCGCCGTCGAATTCGCCGTCTCCAGCGCGTCTCCGAGCCCGCTTCGACGCCCACTTCAACCTCGGTGAGCCCCCGAGTCGTTTCCCCCTTCTCCCCTGGTCTCTTTCGACCTCTAGGCCTTAGCCCCACCTTGGCCGAGAGCTCCACGCCGCCGGCGATGTCGCCGTCGTGGCCACGGTCACCGTAGCGCCCAACCGAGCACACTATCGCGCTCCACGCCTCACTAGGAGCACGCAGCACGCACCAACGCCTCCCCAAACACCCTGCAACGCCGACTCCGACCGCACCCGAACTCCGGCCGCCGCTCACGAGCTCGCCGTCGACGGTACCGGCCACCCCAGGCTCGGCCACCACCACCGTTCGACGCGCGGGAGCAAGAGCTCTCCAACGAGCCCAAGAACGGCCTCGCCCGTGCCCTGTAGCGCGATCCCGCATCGCGCCGCCGTCTCGGGCCTCGCCGGCGTCACGTCGCCGGTGGGTTTGACCCACTTTGACCACGGCAGGACCCCCCTGAGTCCCTGACAGGTGGGCCCAGCCCTGTAGCTAATTAGGATTAGC
>NW_021185719.1:0-1388 GCF_002162155.2 Triticum dicoccoides
GTCGACTTCCACCAAAGCGATATCCATCATCTCATCGAAAGACGGGACACCTTAGCCTCTATCAAGTGGTATCAGATTTCCAGGTTGCTCGGTGAGATTTTATAGTTTTTCGTAGTTTAGATCGAGTCTGTTCTTCATACCTATAGTCCACGAAAAAGCCACAAAAAAAATTAGGGTTAGTTCATCATATCCGAACCAATCTGAGCCTTGCATAATCTTTTTAGGGTTTTGCTTTGTTGAATTTGCGGTTGCATCGTCGTGTCTAGTTGCTGGTCTTAGAGTCTAGTCTTTTAGAGTTTCGAGTTCTGGTCATAAGTTGTCACGCCGCCGCCGCACCATCATCATCGCCCCTGCCATCTACCACCACCGCACCGAATCCGTATCCATATACCACCACCAATCCGTGTCCATATACCACCACCGATCCATATCCATATACTACCACCGCTACCACCACCGCTGCCATATACCACCACCATATATCCACCACCAATCCGAGTTCTTTGCTTATTAGATTTGTTTTCGGGATCCATCTAGATTCCGATTCGTGTTTCCTTGCCGGAGTAGGTTTCGGAAAAAAAAAGAGTCGGGTAGCCACGCTCCGTTTAGGCCCAAAATTTTTCGAAAACGCATTTTTCGAAAAAAAATCTGGCTATCCTATTTTTAGGTGTTTCTGAGTGTTTTGAGACACGTGCCATTATAGGAAGTTTTTTTTGACCCGTTTCCAGTTTTTGGGTCCGGGCAGTCGAAAAAAAAAAATTGGTCGAAAAAATTTCGTGCCCATCCTGTCAGTTTGAGCTAGGAAGAGTTTTGAGACACTCGCCATTATAGTGATTTTTCGCAAAAAAAAAGCAGCGCAAAAAAAAAGAGCGCAAAAAAAAAGAGCGAAAAAAAAATTCAGAGTGTGCTTTTCCCTTGTTTACGTGCCGCGCCGTGATTTTGTTAGTGTTCTAGGCTCGCGTCTCTAGCACAGTCTATCCTAGGACCAGCACAGTACCGTCGTTGAGCGTTTATTCAACTTTGCATCTCTGAATTGATTATTGCTGACCCTTTTTGCTACCATATTATAAGCCTTCCCAGCTCCACATACATCTACGTCGTGCATTTGACTCTCCCTGGTAATCGCTCTATCCAAGCTTTGAGAGTTTTTGACTACAACGGTTGCCGATCACCGCCTGCTGCTGGGTAAGAACTGGTAAGAATTTGAGATTTGCTTGACGGATTTGTGACACCCACCACCACCACTTGTTCGTAGTCTGTAGGATCATATTCTTGTGTGTTTCTATTGCTGCTAACCATGCCAGGATCACAAGCCGACGAGATTGACTGGGAGAATTTATCGAACAAGGAGCTTCATGATAAGTTTCAGCAAATGATGACTGAACAGG
>NW_021185720.1:0-1499 GCF_002162155.2 Triticum dicoccoides
ACCTCCTTTATGTTTTGGGAATCCGTCAGCAACATGGTGAGGCGATCAATCCCCAGACCCCAGCCTCCGGTCGGCGGCAGGCCATACTCAAGGGCAGTGCAGAACGTTTCGTCCATGGACATTGCTTCATCGTCACCGTCCTGACGATTCCTCAGCTGCTCCTCAAACCGCTGCCTCTGCACGACGGGGTCATTCAGCTCCGTGTAGGCATTGCACACCTCATGCTTGTTGATGAACAGCTCAAACCTTTCGGTCAGTCCAGGCCGGGCCTCGTCCCTGTGGGACTTGGCCAGCGGGCTCATGATCTCCGGATGGTTGATGATGAACGTCGGGTTCACGCATGTCTCCTCCAAGAAGTGCCCGACAAGCTTGTCCAGCAGCCGTGCCGTCGTGTGTGGAAGCGGGCACGTAATGTCGTACCTGGCACAGGCCTCCATCAGGTACTCGTTGGCATCGTCAGTCGACAGATCCTCCTCCGGTATGTTGAGATCGGCCATGTCCTCCAGTCCCTTGATCATGTCGATTCGCGCGAACGGAGGCGTGAAATCGATCTCGATAGGCGGCTTGTCGCTCCCGTTGGCGTGGTACTGTACCTTGTAGCCGCCCGTGAGCTCCTTCACCATGCCGCCCAGCATCTCCTCCGTGAGCTCCATGAGGTCGTTGTAATCCGTATATGCCATGTAGAACTCGCACGTCGTGAACTCCGGGTTGTGCGTCGTGTGGATGCCTTCGTTCCTGAACTGCCTCCCGATCTCGTACACGCGGTCCAGCCCCCCGACGACGAGCTGCTTCAGGTAGAGCTCCGGCGCGATGCGCATGTACAGCTTCATGTTGAGGTCGTTGTGGTTCGTGACGAACGGCCTCGCGGCGGCGCCACCGGCCACCACGTTCATCATCGGGGTGTCCACCTCCAGAAACCCGCGCTCGTCGAGGAAGTTGCGGATGAAGGAGACGACTCTGGCTCGCGTCGTGAAGACGGACCTCACCTCGGGGTTCACCATGAGATCGAAGTACCGCCGACGGTACCGTGTCTTCTGGTCCTTTAGGGCGTAGCTCTCCATGTTCCTGGGCATGCCGGGAGCCCACGGTAGCGGCGGTGCGCGACGGTGCCTATCTGGCTGCCGCGGCAGCATGTGCAGGCAGGGCGAGAGCACAACGAACCGGGCAGGAAATATGCTGAGCTCGCCCCTATTGCTCTTCCCGGGGAACCCAAACACGCCAACGACGTCGCCGACCTTCACGCCGGAGTGGAAAGCGGAGAACTCCTCGGGTGTCTCCAGCTCTGATGTCCCGGCGTCGGCCATGACCTGGACCTTGGCGCCCCCACCATGGAGGTCATAGAAGAAGAGGCTGGAGGACGACGTCCTCTTGCTCATGACCCTCCCGGCCAGGGACTCCGTGATGTCCACCAGCTTCTCCCCGTCTGCCAGGCCCCTGTACCTGTGGACGTAGTCGGCGACGGAGACGGTGGGCTGGAAGGCGTGCGGGTAGGGGTTCAC
>NW_021185721.1:0-861 GCF_002162155.2 Triticum dicoccoides
CCTCTCGGAGTTGGTTTAGCGATTGCTAAGGCGCGACGTCCTCGCACGTTCGTAGTCGGATCGTCAAAGTCGACTTCCACCAAAGCGAAATCCACCATCTCATCGAAAGACGGGACACCTCCGCCTCTATCAAGTGGTATCAGATTTCCAGGTTGCTCGGTGAGATTTTACAGTTTTTCGTAGTTTAGATCGAGTCTGTTCTTCATACCTATAGTCCACGAAAAAGCCACAAAAAAAATTAGGGTTAGTTCATCATATCCGAACCAATCTGAGCCTTTGCATAATCTTTTTAGGGTTTTGCTTTGTTGAATTTGCGGTTGCATCGTCGTGTCTAGTTGCTGGTCTTAGAGTCTAGTCTTTTAGAGTTTCGAGTTCTGGTCATAAGTTGTCACGCCGCCGCCGCACCATCATCATCCCCACTGCCATCTACCACCACCGCTTATCCGCCACCGCTCCGAATCCGTATCCATATACCACCACCAATCCGTGTCCATATACCACCACCGATCCATATCCATATACTACCACCGCTACCACCACCGCTGCCATATACCACCACCATATATCCACCACCAATCCGAGTTCTTTGCTTATTAGATTTGTTTTCGGGATCCATCTAGATTCCGATTCGTGTTTCCTTGCCGGAGTAGGTTTCGGAAAAAAAAAAAAGAAGAGTCGGGTAGCCACGCTCCGTTTAGGCCCAAAATTTTTCGAAAACGCATTTTTCGAAAAAAATTCTGGCTATCCTATTTTTAGGTGTTTCTGAGTGTTTTGAGACAGGTGCCATTATAGGAAGTTTTTTTTGACCCGTTTCCAGTTTTTGGGTCCGGGCAGTCGAAAAAAAAAATTTTGGTCGAAAAA
>NW_021185722.1:0-3616 GCF_002162155.2 Triticum dicoccoides
CCAATTGTTTGATAGATGCTAGAATTGGTTGTGCATGCTTTGCCACATATTTCATTTGCCATTTTATTGTGTGAGCATGTTGGTTGCATATTTTACTCATTCGAGGACATCCACTTGTTGTTTTGATTGTTTGGTTTCTTTCCTTTTGCTAAGTGGATGGACAAGAATGCCTAAGAACCTTCTCTAGCTATCTATGATTTCCTCGTCTCAAACTCTATTCATGCTACATCACAAAGTTTGATCAAGTCAGATTCAAACCACTCTGTGTGAGGAGCACCCGGAGTCCCCGATTCGTCATAGACTTAAACTTCCAAAACCTCTTTGTGCATTTTGGATTGACCGATTCACCCCTTTTCGGTCATACCGAGATCACTAAGTTGATCTAGGTTTTCAATCTCGGCGCAACTGATTAGAACCTTTCGGTCACACCGAGTTGCAGTAACTGCTCGCAGTTTTGCATCTCGGTGCCACCGAGTTGTTCCACTCGGTCACACCGACAGGGTCAGGTTATATATACTGACAGGTCAAATTTTGGAATTTTTTCCAAAACCCTTCACCCGCGCGTAACTTGCTCTGCCTCTTCGGGTCTCCGGATCGTCTTCTCGCCGCTAGTGACCTCCTGCCACTGGTCTCCGCCGCTGTCAACGGCAGTCTGCCCCGCCGTTGCCGCCGTAGCAAGTTCACCGCTGAGTTAGGGTATCAACTTGATACTTTGTGCTATTCATTAACTCCGATTCGTAGCACATTGCTTTGGCATGATTCTTTCCACGTATGAAATCTTCCTGTCCAGTGAAAACATCCTGTAGATTAGATTTGATTCGAAAATTTAGGGTTAGGTTTCCGACAAACTCATCTCGGATCGACCGAGTTATTGAAATCGGTTTCACCGATTTGGCTTAGGCCATTGCACATGCGATTTTCGGTCTGACCGAGAATTGCAAATCGGTGTGACCGAGTTCGATTCTCTATGAAACCCTAGCAGTCTCGGTGCCACCAAACCGTGACTCGGTCTGACTGAGTTCACTAGTTTAGGTTCCAAAAGATGCTTCGGTATCATCGAGTTTACAAATCGGTAGCTCCGAAATGCTTTCTGTGGAGAACTAAAACTAAGTTTTGAGTCATCTGTTTTGCAAAACCTCTGTACTTTGTGATGCTCATCTACTCTACCTCATCTATAATCTATTCACAGGGTCTGCTGTCAGTGAGTTTGCAGAGATATCTGATCAAAGTGATAGCCAGAACAAGTCTAAAGAGCAAGGTCAATTGAGTGAGGACACTAGTCCCTCAAGCAGCTATGATGAGGGCAGCAGGAACACACCTAGTAACTTGCCCAAGGCAGCTATTAGAACAAGGAAGAAGAAAACTTCTGATTCAGAGGATGAAGATTATATTGCAGCTGATGATGAGGCCATTTCAAAGAGGAAAGTTGCGAAGAAAGAATTTGGCACTCCTGCATCAACTAAACCAGGCATGAACAAGAAGGCACCTGCAGGAGAGTGCCTACATCCAAACCCAGGAAGGTTGCACAGGTGAAACTATGAAGTTCACCATTGAATCTGAAGAAGAAGAAGCTGGTGAAGACAAGAAAAAGAAGAGGGCAAGAACAACTACAACCAAAGTTATTGGAAAGTCCACAATGGTGAGATCAGATGATGAAGAGGAAGAGGATGCTGCTCCAGCACCCAAAGCTCAGAAACTCATGGGAGATGCAATCAGATCAGGGGCTGCTCCATCTAAGCCCAAAGCTGCTCCCAAGGCTGCTGCTCCAGCTCAAAAGCCCAAACCCAAGAGGAACACCAGAAGTATACCTGCTGAGGAGAAGAACAAGGCCCCAATGCCTAAAGCTGCAGAAGAGGAAGCTGAAGCCCAAGTGCTAAGAAAGCTAAAGCCAAAGATCCCCGAGCATATTGATGCACATCCTGTTGCAGAGGACATGAGGATTAGGAAGGATGCAGGACTAAGACAGTGGAGAAAGGCTGACCTCTATGCTGTCAGGAGGAGAACTGTTGTGGACTGTAGGTTCCACACAAAGGAACAAAAAGATTTCTATAAGACACTCCTGCTTGACAAGAAGCCCATAGTGTGTGACATGAGATGGGTGGACTGGACCTACATAATAGAGAATGAAGAGCACTTCCCAGGTGTATATGACAGCTTCAAGGCATGTGAGGTTGACAAGTTTGTTGGCCAGAAGCTTACCAAGTGGAATGATGAGCTGATCAAGAAATTCTATTCAACTGCTCATTTCTATCCAGATGGAAAAATAGTGTGGATGTCAGAGGGTACAAGGTACCAATATACAGTTGATGAGTGGGCTAGATTGATCAATGCCCCAGAAGCTCATGAAGATGACTTGGATGTATATGCCAAGAAGAAGAAGGATCACAACTCAATGGCTAGCATGTACAAGGAGATTCCTGATGCAGACCTAGAGACTCACAAGTTTGGCTCAGTGAAGCACCTGCTGTCAGGGCTGCTAACAATCAACACCATTCTGAGGCACACTCTGTTGCCAAAGTCAGGAGATCACAGAATGATCAGAGGGCACTCCATCAACTTGCTGCATATATTTGATGTTCCTCAAAAGTTCAAGGTGATGAGTCTAATTGTGGAAACAATCAAGAGGACTGCTGCAGATCAGAAGAGATCTTGTGGGTATGCTCCACAGATTCATGTGCTCATCAACTCCAATATGGGCACAGGCACATATTTGTTGGACAAGGAGCATCTACCCCTCAAGCCAGACTTTGAGGACAACACTGTTGTTATGAATGAAGAAGATCCATCATCTATGCAAGCACATGAGAAGAGAGAGAAGGCAAGGGCAGAGAAAGCTGCAAAGATGCCAACATATGAAGAAGCATCTCAGATATTCTTGAAGGGCTTGGCCACCCTGACTCAAAACTAGGAGAGCTTGGAGAGGATCATTGAGCAGAAATTCTATGATCGTGATGTCAAGGTAACTGAGATCCAGTCAGTAGTTGAGCAACTTCAGGAGGAAGTGGAGGAGAAGAAGGGCAAGCCTACTACAGATGCTTTCACTAGAGTGCCCAGGAGTCAGAGATCTGCTGCAGTGCCTGTTCCAGACACAAGAGCTACTACATCTGCACCAGAAGCCACAGCTTCAGTACCACCAGCTCCAGTAGCCACTCCACCAGCTCCAACCACATCAATAGACGCTTTCGTCCTTGGAGTCATCTCTACGCCACCTCACGAAGACCAAGCCTGAGAGTCGTTTAGCACTATGCATTCTTTGAACTTTTTGGTAACTTGTTGCCAAAGGGGGAGAAAATGTATAGATCATAGGCTTAGAGAGAGAGTGTTGCTTTTTATCTCTCTTGTTTTTGGTTGAACTTCTTGATTGTGTGCTTGTGAGCTACTTGTTTACTTGTTTGATCATGTGTTTGATCATATGCTACCCTTAATGCTTGTTGGATGGTATTATCTCTTATATCCTTATATGATTATTCACTTGCTTGGTGATGAGTGCATGTGTTGAATTATTATCATTTTGAGCGCTCCACAAAGATGTATGTGACATGAAAGAGTAACCCATGATCCTAATCGATTGTGCATTTGCATTCAAAAGCAAAGTTAAATAATGCACAAATTTAGG
>NW_021185723.1:0-2281 GCF_002162155.2 Triticum dicoccoides
TATATATATATATATATATATATATATATATATATATATATATATATATATATATAAAAGATGCGATTGCGAAATGACAGGATCATCATGAATGTGCCAGGGGCCATGACCGAAGTGGCGACCCTGAAGCAAGCACTGTCCAAGGCTGAAAACAAAGCGGCCAAGGAGCGTACCGAGCGGGGAAAGCAAGAGGCACGGGTGGGCGAGGTGCTGCAAGAGCTCCAGGCTCTCGTGACGAAGCACGAGGCTTTGGAGCTTGACTCGAAGACGCGAGAGTTTGAGCTTGCCGCGGCCCTCGAGAGCGGAAAGAATGCCAAGGCTGAAGCCCAAAAGGCCCTCCAGGATATTGAGGCGATGAGGAAGATAGCGGCGGGTAAGGCATTCAATATGCAAAGCAACCATGTGAAAGTAAATTACTTGTTACTTACCCAAGTCCGGAGCTCTCCAGGAGCATTCGCAGATTTGCCCCGCAGCGTGTCGGATACCGCGAAATTTTACCAGGCCGAGGAGGGGAGCTCGACGGAGAAGTTGTTCTGGTCCCAGTATACTGGGACCGAACACCCAATGCCTATGAGCGACCAGCTGAAGCAACTGGTCGAGCTACACAAGGCGGCCGAACAGGCCATGAAGGGCTTTATAGTCCGGATGTGGCCTGGCGACTCCCTCCCCAATAGCTACTTCGGCCTGGTGCAGCAGCTTGTAGATGCCTGCCCATGGCTAGAAGTCATCAAGCGGTCCGTCTGTATCGAAGGTGCCCGCCGGGCTTTCGCCCGTGCAAAGGTGCACTGGGCCAAGATGGACACCGAGAAGCTGGTGAAGGAGGGGCCGCCGCAGGGTAAGGAGCATCGCCACCCCGAGATGTATTATGAGGGTGTCCTGAAGGGTGCCCGTCTAGTAGCAGACGAGTGTGCAAAAAATGTAATATTTGAATGGACTTGCTTGTGTGATCCTGTATTATGAAAACTTGTTCATATGTGCTATGCAACGCTTGTTTGAATTTAAAATATTACCTTCTATTCGGTTGTTTATCAAATCTGAGAGATGGCTAGTCGTCGGCTTCTGCCCCCATGCCATGAGTGCTGGGGTGTTCGGGATAAACCTGAGCACTCTTTTCCTCATTTTTGGGTCCTTCGAGGGAGGTGCTCAGCACAATGAACAAGGCAATCGGACTATGATGCTTTATCACTCTCACTTAGCCATAGAATTCTATAATTTTAAATTTTGGCGAAGCCCCTAGTATTCGGAAGGCCGAATTCGGGGCACTATACACGCCTGAAGCCGGATAAAGCCGGCTCCTCGCTCTAAGCGGCATAAGTCTTTAGGGACTCGAAACCTCTCGAACAGCGACCAGTCTCTCACCTTATCATGATAGTCAGTTTTAGCTTTCTCTACTGAGGTGCTTAGCCCAGCTGAACCGGGGAACAATCGCAGTAGTTCTCCTAGTGCTACCTTAGCCGATATAGCAGAATGTAAGGTACCAAAACATGGGAGCTGGGCAAACCCAACTATTGACCCAAGACATGATTCAGAGCTGATGCATACAATGCTATAAGTTCGGGGTGCCGCACTGTCGAAAGTGTTCAGACTTCTAACACCGTATTATGGGGTACGCTTAAGCCCCTGGCGTATTGGCCGTACTAGAGTGTACGGGTGCTGAATGTCATGAATGAACATATATGTATATATAAAAACAAGAATAGAGAATGCGATAATAGTCTAGTGATATGCATTGTTTATTCAAAAAGGTGCGTTAAAGCAAAAATGATACAAGTAGTGCGATAAGCAAAAGGTGGGACTATTTGACATGTCCCCTCCAAGGGCAAGCTGGGGAATGTTATTGAAAGTAGGTATTTCACTCATTATCAGATATCACCTGGGAATTCCATGACGCGACCTAGCTTTCTGCCTCCTTGGTTGTTGTATCGTGTGTCCGGCAAACATACTGCCGGACGGTGTTTCCAGAGAGTAAAGTCCCAAAAGAGAGAAAAAATAATAAGGCGGGAAGCCCCTAGTGCGGCTGAGCCGCGTCTTGGGGCGTGCCGTAGTCGCGCCCCCCTCCCCACCTGTGTCCATGGTATTTTCAATGCGTAATTATGTACGCAGGGCACGGATTTAGCCGTTTGGCTGGGACTGGTGTGGGGGCCGCATTGCTATGCGAGCTCGGAACGTGCCAGGCGGTCTTGTTTCCGATTACTCCGGGCACGCTTGAAGGTGTCCGGGTCTTGAATCGCCGAACTAGTGGATTGCCTTAAGAGGCTGCTTTGCGCTTCTGCTGCGAGGG
>NW_021185723.1:2291-12310 GCF_002162155.2 Triticum dicoccoides
CGCAGTGTGCTTCTCCGTGCGGAGAGAGCGCTCTGTGTTTCCATTGACTGTGATGACCCCCCGCGGTCCTAGCATCTTGAGTTTGAGATATGCATAGTGTGGTACCGCATTGAATCTCACAAATGTGGTTCGCCCGAGCAGTGCATGATAGCCACTACGGAACGGGACTATATCGAAGATTAACTCCTCGCTTCGGAAGTTATCCGGGGATCCGAAGACCACTTCCAGTGTGACTGAGCCTATGCAATGGGCCTCTACACCTCGTATGACGCCTTTGAAGGTCGTTTTTGTGGGTTTGATCCTTGAGGGGTCTATGCCCATTTTGCGCATTGTGTCCTCATAAAGCAGGTTCAGGCTGCTGCCGCCATCCATAAGGACTCGAGTGAGGTGAAATCCATCAATGATTGGGTCTAGGACCAATGCGGCTTATCCGCCATGACGGATACTAGTGGGGTGGTCCCTGCGATCGAAGGTGATCGGACAGGAGGACCATGGGTTGAACTTTGGGGCGACTGGCTCCAACGCATATACGTCCCTGAGCGCATGCTTTCGCTCCCTCTTGGGGATGTGGGTTGCGTATATCATGTTCACCGTCCGTACTTGTGGGGGGAACCTCTTCTGTCCTCCGGTGTTCGGCTGCCGGGGCTCCTCCTCGTCATTGCTATGTGACCCCTTATCTTTGTTTTCGGCATTTAACTTGCCGGCCTGTTTGAACACCCAACAATCCCTGTTGGTGTGGTTGGCTGCCTTGTCGGGGGTGCCGTGTATTTGACACGAGCGATCGAGTATACGGTCCAAACTGGACGGGCCCGGAGTGCTTCTTTTGAATGGCTTTTTCCGCTGACCGGGTTTAGAGCCTTTGAATCCGGCATTGACTGCCGTATCCTCGATATTGTCGTTGTTGATGCGGCACTTATGTTTGTTGCGACATGACCTGCCATTGCCGTCCTTGGTATCCGAAGTACCATGGTTATTTGATATGTTATTGCCGCGAGCCAGCCAGCTGTCCTCTCCCGCACAAAAGCGGGTCATGAGTGTCATGAGGGCCGCCATAGATTTCGGCTTTTCCTGGCCAAGGTGCCGGGCGAGCCACTCGTCGCGGATGTTGTGCTTAAAAGCTGCCAGGGCCTCTGCATCCAGACAGTCGACGATTTGATTTTTCTTTGTTAGGAACCGTGTCCAGAATTGCCTGGCCGATTCCTCTGGCTGCTGAATTATGTGGCTCAAGTCATTGACATCCAGTGGTCGCACATAAGTGCCCTGGAAGTTGTCGAGGAATGCGGCTTCCAGATCTTCCCAACAGCCGATGGATTCTGCTGGCAGGCTGTTGAGCCAATGCCGAGCTGGTCCTTTGAGCTTGAGTGGGAGGTATTTGATGGCGTGTAGATCGTCACAGCGGGCCATGTGGGTGTGCAAGAGGAAGTCCTCCATCCATACCGCAGGATCTGTTGTGCTGTCGTATGATTCGATATTTACGGGTTTGAAACCCTCTGGGATTTGGTGATCCATTACTTCGTCTGTGAAGCATAGGGGGTGTGCAGTGCCTCTGTACTGGGCTATATCGCGCCGCAGCTCAAATGAGTCTTGTCCACTGTGTTCGGCCCAGCCGGATTTACTTTTACTGTATCTGGCATGACGATTATCGTCTCGCATAGTGGCGCGCCCTCATGATCCGTAGATTGATCTTGCGTGTTTTGCTTTGTCCTCCAATACATCTCGCAGGTCTGGCGTATTTCCCCATGCCTTGATATTTTTATTTGAATGGCGTCAGGGTGCCGGCTAAGCTTTTGGCTGGAATGCCTCTCTGTTGCGGCCACGAGGTGGCCGATCAGCCGCGTCATACGCTGGAGATGTAGGTTTTGGTGTCTCCTCCTCCAGTTGGGGTAGCAATCTGCGCTTTGGGTAACTCTTGGAGGGACGTTCCAGTTTATATTCCTCGGCCGCAAGGACTTCAGTCCATCTTCGGCTAGCAAATCTTGATCAGCTTGAAGCTGTTGTTGCTTTTTCTTAAGGCTATTTGCCGTGGCTATAAGCCGGCGCTTGAAGCGCTCTTGTTCGACGAGATCCTCAGGCACGACGAATTCGTCATCGTCGAGGCTTGCCTCGTCTTCGGAGGGAGGCACGTAATTATCATCCTCCGCCTCTCCATCTGCCGCTCTCTCGGGAGGGCTGGTTTCTCCATCCTCCTGCCCTAAATCTTGCTGGAGGGGATTGTTGCCGTCTTTGGCACTGTCTGGAGTGCTATTATCTCCTGTGCTGGTATCACCACTTTTGCCTTGGCGGGACTTAGAGCGGCGCCGCTGACGTCGGCGCTTGGGCTGCTTCTTGGAGGGGTCATCCTCCGTTGTCCCATCGCTATTGCCTTCTTTGGGTGTGTCCACCATATATATATATATATATATATATATATATATATCATATGATGAGGTGGCTGTCCAGTGCCCTGTGGGCAGTGGTTCTTGTTCGCCTCCTGCATCATCGTCCATGCTGTCGATGTCTTCGGAGTCGAAGTCGAGCATGTCGGTTAAATTGTTGACAGTGGCTACTAGTGGGTGGTGGGTGGGCGGCGAATTTCTTCGTCATCCGCATCCCAATCCTGCCGGGACTCTCCTGATAAGGAGAGAGACCTTAATGGGTTCAGTATGTCGCCGAAGGGCAAGTGCTGAAAGATATCCGCGGAGATAAACTCCATGATCGGCGCCCAGTCGGATTCGATAGGCACGTGCGCAGGCGGTTCGGAGTCCGTGTCCGGGGAAGAATCCGGTAGTTCGGCGTCACGGCTCCCGTGAAGGGTAAGGTCGATCCTCGGCTCGATCACCGCTGAGAGTACGGCCTCCATGGCGGGGTCTATCCACCCGTCCATGGATGGCATGATCGGCTCCGAATTGAGGGTCAGAGCAGTTGCCGGTGCGATCTCCTAAACACTGTCCGGTGGTAGAGCTAAATCGTGCTCATCGAGACCGTGTGGCGCACTAGGCAGGGGCTCGAATCCGTAGAAGATCAAGTCTCCGCGGACATCGGCCGTGTAGTTTAAGCTTCCAAACCTGACCTGGTGGCTAGGGGTGTAACTCTCGATCTGCTCCAGATGGCCAAGCGAGTTGGCCCGCAGTGTGAAGCCGCCGAATACAAAGATCTGTCCGGGGAGAAAAGTCTCACCCTGGACTGCATCGCTATCGATGATTGAAGGAGCCATCAAGCCTAATGGCGATGACACAGAGGAACTCTCAATGAAAGCACCAATGTCGGCGTCAAAACCAGCGGATCTCGGGTAGGGGGTCCCGAACTGTGCGTCTGAGGCGGATGGTAACAGGAGGCAGGGGACACGATGTTTTACCTAGGTTTGGGCCCTCTTGATGGAGTTAAAGCCCTACGTTCTGCTTGATTTATTCTTGATGATATGAGAAGTACAAGAGTTGATCTACCACGAGATCGGAGAGGCTAAACCCTAAAAGCTAGCCTATGGTATGATTGTATGTTGTCCTACGGACTAAAAACCTTCGGTTTATATAGACACCAGAGGGGGTTAGGGTTACACAAGGTCGGTTACAAAGGAGGAGATATCCATATCTGTATTGCCTAGCTTGCCTTCCACGCCAAGTAGAGTTCCATCCGGACACGGGATGAAGTCTTCAATCTTGTATCTTCATAGTCCAACAGTCCGGCCAAAGGATATAGTCTGGCTGTCCGGAGACCCCCTAATCTAGGACTCCCTCAGTGATCGATCCAGAAATCGTACCAAGGCTAAGGAGTGATGTGGCGCAATGTCTTGTCAGTTTCGAGCTGGTGTTCCCACCATCCTTCTTCAATATCATGACACACGTCCTAGTTCATCTAGTCGACGAGATTGTCATTTTGGGGCCCGTATTTCTACACAATATGTTCCCCTTTGAGAGGCTCATGGGAGTCCTAAAGAAATATGTCCGTAACTGCGCTAGGCCAGAAGGAAGCATCTCCATGGGCCATCAAACAGAGGATGACATTGGGTTTTGTGTTGACTTCATTCCTGGCCATAAGAAGATAGGTCTCCCTAAACCGCGGTGTGAGGGGAGACTGACTGGAAAAGGCACGCTGGGAGGGGCCTCAATAATATGCAGGGACGAATATTCTTGGTCTCAAGCACACTACACAGTTCTACAGAAGTCTACCTTGGTGACCCCGTATGTCGATGAACACAAGAACAGTCTGCGCTCCAAACACCCGGAGCAGTGCGACGACTGGATTACATGTGAAGACATCAGGACTTTCAGCAGTTGGTTGGAAACACGTCTCAGAGGTGACAACACTATTTGTGATGAGCTGTACTTGTTGTCCAGGGGACCATCTTTGACTGTATTGACTTACAAAGGATACGAGATAAATGGGAATACATTTTACACGATTGCCCAAGATCAAAAGAGCACCAACCAAAACAGCGGTGTCTGCTTTGATGCAGCAACCGAGAGGGGAAAGGACGCATATTATGGTTACATAGTGGACATATGGGAACTTGACTACGGACATGATTTTAAGGTCCCTTTGTTTAAGTGCAAATGGGTCAATCTATCAGGAGGCGGGGTACAGGTAGACCCACAGTACGGAATGACAACAGTGGATCTCAACAATCTTGCGTATGCAAACGAACCGTTCGTCCTAGCCAATGATGTGGCACAGGTTATCTATGTGAAGGACATGTCTACCAAACCGAGAAAAAGAAAATATAAGGAAGCGAATACATCATACGATGAGCCAAAGCGCCACATAGTTCTTTCAGGAAAAAGGGACATCGTGAGAGTGGAGGGCAAGACAAACATGTGTAAAGATTATGAAAAGTTTCATGAAATTCCTCCCTTCAAAGTCAAGGCTGACCCAAGCATCCTGATAAACGATGAAGATTATCCATGGTTACGGCGCAATAAGCAAATGACACAAGCGAAGAAAAAGTGAAGACTTTCTCCCGCAACTATTATGATGATACCATGCCAACTTTGTAATAGACGAGTATGATACCATTGTTCGTTTTGTACATGCACATGCTATGTGGGTGAAATTATGATACCATGCCAACTTTTAACTTTTTCAGAGTTCATTCGAAATGCTTTAATGTCTTATGTTTCGGCCCTCGTAATACCATTATTCAAATTTTAACTATTCAAATTTGAAAACTAATGGCACTAACAGAAAGTTTATAATTTTTCTAAAACTAATGGCACTAACAAAAAGTTTATAATTTTTCTGACCTAAAAGCAAAAAGAATTAAAAAATAAAGCCAAAAACAAAAGAAAATAAATAATGCAAAAAACAAAACAAAAAAACTGGAAAAAAACTATTTTTATAGTAAAGTTAATCACAAACTTGTCATTCACACAAATTTCAAAGAATTAAATTTTTAACTACTTAAATTTGAAAACTAATGGCACTAAGAGAAAGTTTATAATTTTTCTAAAACTAATGGCACTAACAGAAAGTTTATAATTTTTCTGACCTAAAAGAAAAAAGAATTAAAAAAATAAAGCAAAAAATAAAAGAAAATAAATAATGCAAAAAACAAAACAAAAAAATTGGAAAAAACTATTTTTATAGTAAAGTTAATCACAAACTTGTGATTCACACAAATTTCAAAGAATTCAAATTTTAACTACTTAAATTTGAAAACTAATGGCACTAACAGAAAGTTTATATTTTTTCTAAAACTAATGGCACTAACAGAAAGTTTATAATTTTTCTGACCTAAAAGCAAAAATAATTAAAAAATAAAGCAAAAAACAAAAGAAAATAAATAATGCAAAAAACAAAACAAAAAAACTAGAAAAAAACTACTTTTATAGTAAAGTTAATCACAAAATTGTGATTCACACAAATTTCAAAGAATTCAAATTTTAACTACTTAAATTTGAAAACTAATTCACTTATAGAAAGTTTATAATTTTTGTGACTTAAAAGAAAAAAATTAAAAATAAACTTAAAAAATAAATAAAAATAAAAATAATATGTATTTTGTTGTAAGTAGAAACAAAATAAAATAAATAAAGCCACAAAGAAAACAAAAAAAGTGCCACCTACTGGGCCCCTACGGCCTGAATACGACTAGAAACCCTACCATGGGCCAGGATTCAGGCCCGCAGGTGGCCCAGTAGGCCCACAGGCACACATCGTCTGGTTAGGCCCGAAAGCCTACAATTGAGAGGAGCTCGAGAGGGTGGGCGCATCAGCGCTTATAAACCACTCTCGAGCTCTCTCAGCTAGCGAGGTGGTACAAAACTTTTGACGCGGGGCAGCACAAGGCCTTTGGTCCCGGTTGGTACCACCAACCGGGACCAATGCTCCTCGCCCCTGGCCCATGACCATTAGTCCCGGTTTGTGCCACAAACCGGGACTAAAGGGTTGGTCCTCGTTGCGGGCAGAGTTTAGTCCCACCTCGCCAACCGAAGGGGGCTCACACCAGTTTATAAACCCTTCCCTCTCTGTCTTGTTGAGCTCCTCTCAAAGTGAAAATAGATGCCCTAATAGAGAAAAGTTTAACCTAAATTCAGAGTGAATTTCTCTGAAATTCATAGAAATTTACTATGAATTTAGGTTGAATTTTCTCTATAAGCGCATCTATGCTTATTTTTAGTAAGTTAATCACAAACTTGTGATTCACACAAATTTTAAAGAATTCAAATTTTAACTATTCAAATTTGAAAACTAATGGCACTAACAGAAAGTTTATAATTTTTCTAAAAGTAATGGCACTAACAGAAAGTTTATAATTTTGCTAACCTAAAAGCAAAAAAAATTAAAAATTAAAGCAAAAAACAAAAGAAAATAAATAATGCAAAAAACAAAAAAAACTGGGAAAAAATATATTTTTATAGTAAATTTAATCACAAACTTGTGATTCACACAAATTTCAAAAATTCAAATTTTAACTATTCAAATTTGAAAGCTAATGGCACTAACAAAAAGTTTATATTTTTTCTAAAACTAATGGCACTAACAGAAAGTTTATAATTTTGCTGACCTAAAAGCTAAAAGAATTAAAAAAAGCAAAAAACAAAAGAAAATAAATAATGCAAAAAACAAAACAAAAAATGGAAAAAAACTATTTTTATAGTAAAGTTAATCACAAACTTGTGATTCACACAAATTTCAAAGAATTCAAATTTTAACTATTCAAATTTGAAAACTAATGACACTAACAGAAAGTTTATAATTTTTCTGACCTAAAAGCAAAAAGAATTAAAAAATAAAGCAATAAACAAAAGAAAATAAATAATGCAAAAACTAAACAAAAAAACTAGGAAAAATAAAAATAGCAACATTAAGTATTTTGTTGTAAGTAGAAACAAAATAAAATAAATAAAAAAAAACAAAAAAACAAAAAAAGTGCCACCTACTGGGCCCCACGGCCTGAATACGACTAGAAAACCTACCATGGGCCAGGATTCAGGCCCGCAGGAGGCCCAGTAGGCCCACGGGCAGATAAAGTGACTTTAGCCCCGTAAGCCTGCATTTGAGAGGAGCTCGAAGTGGTCAGCGTAGCAGTGCTTATAAACCACTGTCGAAGCCTCGCGGCTAGCGAGGTGGGACTAAACATCCCACCGCACCACGCCAGTTCCAGCACAAGGCCATTGGTCCCGGTTCGTGGCTCGAACCGGGACAAAAGGCTGCCTTTGGTACCGGTTGGTGTTACCACCCGGGACCAATACCCCCCCTTTAGTCCCGGTTGGTGCCACTAACCGGGACCAAAGGCCTCTGCTTCCCGGGACCAAAGGCCTCTGCTTCCCGCCCTTTGGGCTGCTGAAAAGAGGCCTTTGGTCCCGGTTGGTGCCACCAACCGGGACTAAAGGGTGGCATTGGTCCCGGTTGGTGCCATGAACCGGGGCCAATGCTCTCAGTATATAAGAAAGCACTTGGCTTTTTTCAGACATCATCTGCATCAGTTCCCCCGCCCCGACGCCGCCGCCAGGCTGCCCGATCGAGCTCGCCCCATCGATGCCGTCGCCGCCCTCTGCTGCCTCGTCGACGTCGTCGCCGCCCTGCCCCGAGCATGCCGCCGGCGGCCCGCCCCGACCACGCCGCGCGCCCCTGCCCCGACCACGTCGTCGTTGCCCCAGCTGCCCCGCGCCGCCGTCGCCTCTGCCTCGCCCTGCCCCGACCACACGCCGCCGTCGCCCTGCCCCGACCACGCCGCCGTCGCCTCTGCCTCGCCTTGCCCCGACCACGCCGTGACTCATCCCTTTGGTCAGGGCCGGCACCGCCCCCCTCTTCCTACCTGTTTTTTTTGCACATATATATAGATGTTTTTTCCTGATTATATGTATATGTATGAGTATATGTATGTGTGTATATCTGTTTATATGTCCTTTTTTAAGATTTTTTTGTTTTTTGCATTTTTATAAAAATGTATATATGTTCTCTGTGTATATATATACATATATATATATACATTTTTTCTAAAAATCTATCTTTTCTCTAAAAAAAGGGATTTTTTCTGTTCATAGAATTTTTTGGTGATATTATTTATTGTAAATATGCAAATGTTTGTATATTCATATGAACAATGAATTAGACAAAACCTTATTTTAAAAGAATGAGAGGAAAAAGCAAGCAATACTACTTTTATTTTTGAACATTATTTTAAAAAAAGCAAGCAATACTACTTCATGTATTTTTAAGAAGGAAGAAGAAGAAAAAGAATGAGAGGAAAGAGGAAATAAGAAGAGGAAGAAAGGAGAAGAAGAGGAGAGGAAGAAGAGGAGAAATAAATAAGAAAAGTAAAAAAGAAGAAAAAAAGAGGAGAAGAAGAAAAAAATAGAATAGGTCCTATTTTAGTTTTTTTCTTCTTCTCCTATTTTCTTCTTCTTTTTTTCTTTGATCTTCTCCTCTATTCCTTTCTTCTTCTCCTCTTTTTATTTCTTCTTTTTTCCTCTCATATCCGATAAAAAATAAGAAGAGGAAGAAAGGAGAAGAAGAGGAGAGGAAGAAGAGGAGAAATAAATAAGAAGAAGAGGAAGAAAGGAGAAGAAGAGGAGAAATAAATAAGAAGAAGAAAAAAGAAGAAAAAGAAGAGGAGAAGAAGAGAAAATAGAATATTCTATTTTCTCTTCTTCTCCTCTATTCCTTTCTTCTCTTTTTTTTTCTTCTTTTTTTCTTCGATCTTCTCCTCTATTAATATCTTCTTCTCCTCTTTTTATTTCTTCTTCGTCTTCTTATTTTTTTATCAGATATGTCGTTGTCGGTATACCCCGTGTCCCGATAACTTCAACACGAGCGGGGGTTCGACCTACCCCCTCCCCGATAATATTATTTTCCCATGTATGTATGCAAAAGTTACATTTTTAGAAAAAATTTATATATCTAGCTAGGAAAGGAAGAAGAAGAAAAAGAATGAGAGGAAAAGGGAAATAAGAAGAGGAAGAAAGGAGAAGAAGAGGAGAGGAAGAAGAGGAGAAATAAATAAGAAGAAGAAAAAAGAAGAAAAAGAAGAGGAGAAGAAGAGAAAATAGAATAATCTATTTTCTCTTCTTCTCCTCTATTTCTTTATTCTTCTCCTCTTTTTTTTCTTCTTTTTTTCTTCAATCTTCTCCTCTATTAATTCTTCTTCTCCTCTTTTTATTTCTTCTCCGTCTTCTTATTTTTTATCGGATATGTCATTCTCGATATACCCCGTGTCCCGACAACTTCAACATGAGGGGGGGGGGGGTTTCGACCTACCCCTCCCCGATAACATCATTTTCTCATGTATGTATGTCGTCGATGTCGATATAACCCCCTCCCGGATAACTTCGCCCGTGATAACTTATACCACGAGAGCACCCCCCCGGCCCTCTCGCTTGACCAAAACTCTCGAGGACACCCAAACCCTAGAAAAAAATGATGTCGGTCTCCTACCCCCTCCCGTCGCGCACCTACCCTTGAAGTGTTGCCGAGGCCACCCCAAACCCGGAATAAGCTAGGTCTACGTTTGCTGTCATGTTGTCATGTTTGTGTAATAATTGCCATGTTTTAATATTTGCAGAAACAATGGAGTTCGGACGAGACGAGGAACAAGAACAGGT
>NW_021185724.1:0-1230 GCF_002162155.2 Triticum dicoccoides
TCACATCCCTAGCTTCTGGTGCTGCCTGGTGTGTGCATCATGTTTAAATTCTGAAATTTGAACTGAGGGAAATTGGAAGCCTCAAAACCCTAAGTAAAGAGGGGCAAGAAGCCCTAAAATTGCAATCAGTAAATCCAAAATGCCCTAGAAATAGCTCTGACAATTTTGGCAAGAGTTATAAATCAAACCAAAATTTTGGGACATTTCTAAGGAATTATTGGGCTCTGATTTTAAATCAATATTTTATTTGAATTTGGAGTTATATTCATAATATATAATGAATATATTTTCAAATGACCTGAGATATTTTTGTTATGTGTGGAGAAGTCCATTAAGTGACTTTAAAAATATCCAGGGGAGTTTTGGCACTGTTTTCAAATTCTGTTTGAATTAAAAATTCAGTGCCAATTAAATAAAACAGAACAAAAATAGAAAACAGTAAATAAAAGAGAGAGAGAGAAGGAAGTTACCTGGCCTTACCGTGCAACCCACCAGAGCCTGGCCCAGCTCCCCCACCTGGCCAGCCCAGCCCATCTCCACCCCTCCCCCTGTCGTCTTCCTCCCTGCCAGGAGGACAGACACCGCGACGCCGCCGCGCGCGCCACCTCCTGCTTCCCCTGGCCACCTCCTGCTTCCTCCCCGAGCCCTCTAACGACGCCACGGAGGCGTCCCCGACCGCTATCCCTCTCTCTGCTCGCTCTGGCTCTCTCCCTCTCTCGATTTGGAGCACCACCGAGAGCCACCGGAGGGCGCCGCCGTTGCATCCATAGCCACCGGCCACCCCTCGCCCTTCCGATGAGCTCAGGAGCTCCGTCCCGACCCCATGAAGCTCCACCACGATGCATGCGACGCCGGGTGCCCCGTAGCCACGCCATCACCGCCATCTTCATCGCCACGGCCGGCAATCGCCGCCGTTCAATTCGTCGCCGACAGGACGTCCCCGAGCCCACTTAGCGTCTCGTCCGACTCCCCGTGAGCTCCTCTTCTCTTCCCCTCACTCCCCGCACCTGATTTCGTCCCCTAGCTCCTTCTTCCACCACGGCCGAAGCTCGCCGCCGCCGTGCCTCGTCGCTGTCGTGGCCAGAGCCACTGGAGCTCCCACCTGAGTGCACCATCGTGCTCAGAACGTCTCCACAAGCCCGTAGCACGCCCCAGCTCGCCTTCCTGTGCCCCCTAGCTCTCGCTCGCGTCTCGCCCGAACTCCGGCCGTCGCCGCGAGCTCGCTTCCGA
>NW_021185725.1:0-2363 GCF_002162155.2 Triticum dicoccoides
TGGTGACGGTGATGGTGATGTGATCCGCACAGGGCTTCGCCTAAGCACTACGACGCTATGACCATAGGAGTAAATATGGAGGGGCACCGCACACGACTTAGAAAACAACTGATGTGCTTTGGGGTGCCCCCTGCTACGTCTTGAGCTTGCGTTGGTTTTCCTCGAAGAGGAGAGGGTGACGCAGCAAAGTGCAGCGTAAGTATTTCCCTCAGTTTTTAGAACCAAGGTACCAATCCAGTAAGAGGCTCCTGAAAAGTCTCACACACACAAACAAACTGAGAACTCGCAACCAACGCAATAAAGGGGTTGTCAATCTCTTCACGACCACTTGCGAAAGTGAGATCTAATAAAGATAGTATGATAAGATAAATATATTTTTGGTATTTTATGATATAGATGGAAATAAAGTAGATTAAAAGCAAATATGATAAGAGATAGACCCGGGGGCCATAGGTTTCACTAGAGGCTTCTCTCGAGATAGCATAAGTATTACGGTGGGTGAACAAATTACTGTCGAGCAATTGATAGAAAAACGCATAGTTATGAGATTAACTAGGCATGATCATGTATATAGGCATCACGTCCATAACAAGTAGACCGACTCCTGCCAGCATCTACTACTATTACTCCACACGTCGATCGACTCCTACCTGCATCTAGAGTATTAAGTTCATAAGAACAGAGAAACGCATTAAGCAAGATGACATGATGTAGAGGGATAAACACATGCAATATGATATAAACCCCATCTTGTTATCCACGATGGCAACAATACAATACGTGCCTTGCAACCCTTTCTATCACTGGGTAAGGACACCGCAAGATTGAACGCAAAGCTAAGCACTTCTCCCATGGCAAGAAAGACCAATATAGTAGGCCAAACCAAACTGATAATTCGAAGAGACTTCCAAAGATAACTCAATCATACATAAAAGAATTCAGAGAAGATTCAAATATAATTCATAGATAAACTTGATCATAAACCCACAATTCATCGGATCTCGACAAACACACCGCAAAAAGAGTTTACATCGAATAGATCTCCACAAGAGAGGGGGAGAACATTGTATTGAGATCCAAAAAGAGAGAATAAGCCATCTAGCTAATAACTATGGACCCGTAGGTCTGTGGTAAACTACTCACAACTCATTGGAGGGGCAAGGATGTTGATGTAGAAGCCCTCCGTGGTCGATTCCCCTTCGGTAGAGTGCCGGCGAAGGCTCCAAGATGATATCTCACGGATACAGAAGGTTACGGAGGTGGAAATTGTGTTTCGTGGTGCTCCTGGATGTTTTCGGGGTACGCAGGTATATATAGGAGGAAGAAGTATGTCGGTGGCCGCCCGAGGGGCCCACGAGACAGGGGGGCACGCCCTACTGGGGGGCCCTATCTCATGGGGCCCTCGGAAGCTTACTGACTTGCACTCCAAGCTCTCCGGATCATGTTCGTTCCAAAAATCACGCTCCTGAAGGTTTCATTCCGTTTGGACTCCGTTTGATATTCCTTTTCTTCGAAATACTGAAATATGCAAAAAAAAACCCAGCAATATGGGCTGGGCCTCCGGTTAGTTGGTTAGTCCCAAAAATGATATAAATGTGTAAAATAAAGCCCATAAACATCCAAAAGGGGTAATATAATAGCATGGAACAATCAAAAGTTATAGATACGTTGGAGACGTATCAAGCATCCCTAAGCTTATTTCTCGCTCGTCCTCGAGTAGGTAAATGATAAAAAGAGAATTTTTGATGTGGAATGCTACCTAGCATAATTCATAATGTAATTTTCTTTATTATGGCATGAATGTTCAGATCCAAATGATTCAAAATAAAAGTTCATATTGATAGAAGAAATAGTAACACTTCAAGCATACTAATCAAAGTAATCATGTCTTCTCAAAATAGTATGGCAAAAGAAAGTTCATCCCTACAAAATCATATAGTTAGGCTATGCTTCATTTTTGTCACACAAAGATGTTCCCAACTTATATACCCCCGATGACAAGCCAAGCAATTATTTCATACTTAAATAATCTCAAACTTTTTCAACCTTCACGCAATACATAAGCGTGAGCCATGGATATAACACTATGGGTGGAATAGAATATGATGATGGGGATTGTGTGGAGAAGACAAAAAAAAGGAGAAAGTCTCACATTGACGAGGATAATCAACGGGCTATGGAGATGCCCATCAATTGATGTCAACATGAGGAGTAGGGATTGCCATGCAACGGATGCACTAGAGCTATAAATGAATGGTCAACAAAAGAAAACTAGTGGGTGTGCATCCAACTTGCTTGCTCACGAAGACCTAGGGCATTTGAGGAATCCGATCGTAGGAATATACAAGCCAAGTTCTATAATA
>NW_021185726.1:0-2363 GCF_002162155.2 Triticum dicoccoides
TGGTGACGGTGATGGTGATGTGATCCGCACAGGGCTTCGCCTAAGCACTACGACGCTATGACCATAGGAGTAAATATGGAGGGGCACCGCACACGACTTAGAAAACAACTGATGTGCTTTGGGGTGCCCCCTGCTACGTCTTGAGCTTGCGTTGGTTTTCCTCGAAGAGGAGAGGGTGACGCAGCAAAGTGCAGCGTAAGTATTTCCCTCAGTTTTTAGAACCAAGGTACCAATCCAGTAAGAGGCTCCTGAAAAGTCTCACACACACAAACAAACTGAGAACTCGCAACCAACGCAATAAAGGGGTTGTCAATCTCTTCACGACCACTTGCGAAAGTGAGATCTAATAAAGATAGTATGATAAGATAAATATATTTTTGGTATTTTATGATATAGATGGAAATAAAGTAGATTAAAAGCAAATATGATAAGAGATAGACCCGGGGGCCATAGGTTTCACTAGAGGCTTCTCTCGAGATAGCATAAGTATTACGGTGGGTGAACAAATTACTGTCGAGCAATTGATAGAAAAACGCATAGTTATGAGATTAACTAGGCATGATCATGTATATAGGCATCACGTCCATAACAAGTAGACCGACTCCTGCCAGCATCTACTACTATTACTCCACACGTCGATCGACTCCTACCTGCATCTAGAGTATTAAGTTCATAAGAACAGAGAAACGCATTAAGCAAGATGACATGATGTAGAGGGATAAACACATGCAATATGATATAAACCCCATCTTGTTATCCACGATGGCAACAATACAATACGTGCCTTGCAACCCTTTCTATCACTGGGTAAGGACACCGCAAGATTGAACGCAAAGCTAAGCACTTCTCCCATGGCAAGAAAGACCAATATAGTAGGCCAAACCAAACTGATAATTCGAAGAGACTTCCAAAGATAACTCAATCATACATAAAAGAATTCAGAGAAGATTCAAATATAATTCATAGATAAACTTGATCATAAACCCACAATTCATCGGATCTCGACAAACACACCGCAAAAAGAGTTTACATCGAATAGATCTCCACAAGAGAGGGGGAGAACATTGTATTGAGATCCAAAAAGAGAGAATAAGCCATCTAGCTAATAACTATGGACCCGTAGGTCTGTGGTAAACTACTCACAACTCATTGGAGGGGCAAGGATGTTGATGTAGAAGCCCTCCGTGGTCGATTCCCCTTCGGTAGAGTGCCGGCGAAGGCTCCAAGATGATATCTCACGGATACAGAAGGTTACGGAGGTGGAAATTGTGTTTCGTGGTGCTCCTGGATGTTTTCGGGGTACGCAGGTATATATAGGAGGAAGAAGTATGTCGGTGGCCGCCCGAGGGGCCCACGAGACAGGGGGGCACGCCCTACTGGGGGGCCCTATCTCATGGGGCCCTCGGAAGCTTACTGACTTGCACTCCAAGCTCTCCGGATCATGTTCGTTCCAAAAATCACGCTCCTGAAGGTTTCATTCCGTTTGGACTCCGTTTGATATTCCTTTTCTTCGAAATACTGAAATATGCAAAAAAAAACCCAGCAATATGGGCTGGGCCTCCGGTTAGTTGGTTAGTCCCAAAAATGATATAAATGTGTAAAATAAAGCCCATAAACATCCAAAAGGGGTAATATAATAGCATGGAACAATCAAAAGTTATAGATACGTTGGAGACGTATCAAGCATCCCTAAGATTATTTCCCGCTCGTCCTCGAGTAGGTAAATGATAAAAAGAGAATTTTTGATGTGGAATGCTACCTAGCATAATTCATAATGTAATTTTCTTTATTATGGCATGAATGTTCAGATCCAAATGATTCAAAATAAAAGTTCATATTGATAGAAGAAATAGTAACACTTCAAGCATACTAATCAAAGTAATCATGTCTTCTCAAAATAGTATGGCAAAAGAAAGTTCATCCCTACAAAATCATATAGTTAGGCTATGCTTCATTTTTGTCACACAAAGATGTTCCCAACTTATATACCCCCGATGACAAGCCAAGCAATTATTTCATACTTAAATAATCTCAAACTTTTTCAACCTTCACGCAATACATAAGCGTGAGCCATGGATATAACACTATGGGTGGAATAGAATATGATGATGGGGATTGTGTGGAGAAGACAAAAAAAAGGAGAAAGTCTCACATTGACGAGGATAATCAACGGGCTATGGAGATGCCCATCAATTGATGTCAACATGAGGAGTAGGGATTGCCATGCAACGGATGCACTAGAGCTATAAATGAATGGTCAACAAAAGAAAACTAGTGGGTGTGCATCCAACTTGCTTGCTCACGAAGACCTAGGGCATTTGAGGAATCCGATCGTAGGAATATACAAGCCAAGTTCTATAATA
>NW_021185727.1:0-1494 GCF_002162155.2 Triticum dicoccoides
GTTGTTTAGCATCAAAATTAACCTTCTCCGAAGATGGAAGAGGCAACAAATCAATAGGTGCACGAGGTAGGAAACCATACACAACTTCAAAAGGGCACATCTTAGTAGTAGAATGCAATGAACGATTATAAGCAAATTCAATATGAGGCAAGGATTCCTCCCACATTTTCTTATTATTCTTCAAAACAGCCCTAAGCATAGTAGACAACATTCTATTGACTACTTCAGTTTGTCCATCAGTTTGGGGGTGACAAGTAGTACTAAAAAGCAGTTTAGTCCCCAACTTAGCCCATAAACATCTCCAAAAGTGGCTAAGAAATTTAGTATCACGATCTGAAACAATAGTATTTGGCACACCATGCAAGCGAATAATTTCACGAAAGAACAAATCAGCAACATTAACAGCATCATCGCTTTTATGACATGGTATAAAGTGTGCCATTTTCGAGAATCTATCCACGACAACAAATATGCTATCCCTCCCCTTCTTTGTTCGAGGTAAACATAAAACAAAGTTCATAGATATATCCTCCCAAGGAACACTAGGTACAGGTAACGGCATATATAAACCATGAGGATTGAGTCGTGACTTAGCTTTTTGACATGTAGTGCAGCGAGCAATAAAACGCTCAACATCCCGTCTCATCTTTGGCCAAAAGAAATGTGTAGCAAGTACGTCCTCCGTCTTCTTCACGCCAAAGTGTCCAATTAATCCTCCTCCATGCGCCTCCTGCAACAACAAAAGACGAACAGAGCTAGCTGGAATGCATAGCTTGTTAGCACGAAACACAAATCCATCGTTAACGACGAATTTGTTCCACATTCTTCCATCTTTAAAATTCTGCATTACATCTTTAAGATCAGCATCATGCACATATTGATCTTTGATGGTCTCCAAACCAAATATTTTGAAGTCAAGTTGTGAAAGCATAGTATAGCGGCGAGACAATGCATCAGCAATAACATTTTCTTTTCCCTTCTTGTGTTTAATGACATAAGGGAAAGTCTCAATGAATTCAAACCATTTAGCATGTCTACGATTCAGCTTAGTGATGAGGACATCAATACCATTGTTACACCCACAGCCCCTACTGCTACATATACGGGACCAATTACTAGAGCTCGCGCACGCCAATTAAATTATCAGGTACTTTCGTTTCTTGGTAATGATTCTAATGTTCATGAGAATATGATGCTGCCTAAATTGGATACATTTGTTTTGCTTACAAATGAAGGGCCTAGCTTGGAGAAGGATGAACATTGGAGCAAGAACAAGAACGGAGTTACAAGTGATGATTTCAGGACTTTGAAGCCACCATAATGGGTGCATGAAGCCTTGGACGAAATATACAAGATGCCACTTCATAAATTTCGTCCCGAGGCTATTTTAGGTGCTGCGTCACCTTATTATTGGGCCAGGCCCATGTAATTTCGAAATACATAAGTATAGGCTATTTTTAGAGTCCGTATGTGTGGGGAAACAAGAGATAGGGT
>NW_021185728.1:0-1233 GCF_002162155.2 Triticum dicoccoides
TATTCTACTTATGATAAAGAATTATATGCTCTTGTTCGGACTTTAGAAACATGGCAACATTATTTATGGCCCAAAGAATTTGTTATACATTCTGATCATGAATCTTTGAAACATATTAAAAGTCAAGCTAAACTGAATCGTAGACATGCTAAATGGGTTGAATTCATTGAGACTTTTCCTTATGTCATTAAACACAAGAAGGGAAAAGAAAATGTTATTGCTGATGCATTGTCTCGCCGCTATACTATGCTTTCACAACTTGACTTCAAAATATTTGGTTTGGAGACCATCAAAGATCAATATGTGCATGATGCTGATTTTAAAGATGTAATGCAGAATTGTAAAGAAGGAAGAATGTGGAACAAGTTTGTCGTTAACGATGGATTTGTGTTTCGTGCTAACAAGCTATGCATTCCAGCTAGCTCCGTTCATCTTTTGTTGTTGTAGGAGGCGCATGGAGGAGGATTAATGGGACACTTTGGCGTGAAGAAGACGGAGGACGTACTTGCTACACATTTCTTTTGGCCAAAGATGAGACGGGATGTTGAGCGTTTTATTGCTCGATGCACTACATGTCAAAAAGCTAAGTCACGACTCAATCCTCATGGTTTATATATGCCTTTGCCTGTACCTAGTGTTCCTTGGGAGGATATATTTATGGACTTTGTTTTAGGTTTACCTCGAACAAAGAAGGGGAGGGATAGCATATTTGTTGTCGTGGATAGATTCTCGAAAATGGCACACTTTATACCATGTCATAAAAGCGATGATGCTGTTAATGTTGCTGATTTGTTCTTTCATGAAATTATTCGCTTGCATGGTGTGCCAAATACTATTGTTTTAGATCGTGATACTAAATTTCTTAGCCACTTTTGGAGATGTTTATGGGCTAAGTTGGGGACTAAACTGCTTTTTAGTACTACTTGTCACCCCCAAACTGATGGACAAACTGAAGTAGTCAATAGAACGTTGTCTACTATGCTTAGGGATGTTTTGAAGAATAATAAGAAAATGTGGGAGGAATGCTTGCCTCATATTGAATTTGCTTATAATCGTTCATTGCATTCTACTACTAAGATGTGCCCTTTTGAAGTTGTGTATGGTTTCCTACCTCGTGCACCTATTGATTTGTTGCCTCTTCCATCTTCGGAGAAGGTTAATTTTGATGCTAAACAACGTGCTGAATTGATTTTAAAAATGCATGAGTTAACTAAGGAAAACATTGAGCGTATG
>NW_021185729.1:0-1653 GCF_002162155.2 Triticum dicoccoides
TTTTAAAAACATATTTGTATCTTTTGTATGCTTAATATTTTATTGATATATAGATGTATGTAGTTTGATGATCGAAATTATATTTGTATCTTTTGGCTGACAATTTTGGTCATGTTGCTTAGTCTTTTCTATAAATAAAAATTTAGTAGTTCTCATTATTTTCTTCTAGTCATAAGTTAATTTGCTAACAGTATGCAACATTGGCATATTTATTTAGTGAGTTTGTAGTGCAATTGATTTTGGCTTTTTATATAGTATAGATATCCATAAATTCTTTGTCGGTAGTTATTTGCTTCCATAGACGTGAACAACAGTACCAAGGGTGGACACTGTGGGAGCAAAATATAAGCCACCCACATGGTATATTTTCGCTATCATACCCGTACCTTTTTCTTATTACAAAAAAGTACCTTGATATATTCTGGTCTAATATATGAGACACGACACACGAGCACTCACAATAGTAAGGTTTATGTAGAAAATGTCATTTTTTGTTGGGTCCCACAAATTCTTCACTTTCTTATTCTACTCTTCTTGACTTCTCGGTCTTCTTTCCCCTACTCATACTTTCACACATTGAGATTTTTCATCTTCCCCGATCCCCTTTCTCTTTTCCTCAATCTTTCTTGTCACTCATGATGCCGTGATGCTCCCATCAGGTTCCTTTCTCTATTTGCTGCATTTTGGTTGGTCTTCCACACCTGGAGCCACCCTCGCAGCTAGTTCGACCACACATTGATCCTGGACGGTGGCTGGTTTGTGTCCTCGCATGTTCCAATGGTCCCCTAGGCTGGTAAACAGAGAATATGGTGTCCGTGCATTTGCTTAGTCATTGATTTCATCCCCCGCAGACCCGCGGCCCTCTTGGCTTCATATTTTGTTGCCAGCGACATTTCCTTTCACAAGCGCACAAGCTGGGCGGATCGTCTCTATTTTCGCTCGCGGTAGCTGGGCACATCATCCTCGGCCACCATAGCGGCAACATTCTCCATATTTCGACCTACGGGTCACTATTTTTCCTTTTCTGACTTTGTAATATTCTGCCTTCTTCTTATCATTTTCCTGTGCTTGTGCGATGCAACAAATATTATGTAATTTATGAAATGCCTGTTCGTGGTAAATATTTCATCATATTTCTTTCAAATCTTGGAAAAACATGTGTTTCTTTTTTAAAGTGGTATATAATTGTTGAATGAGGTACATAGTACCACTGCCCTTGTTTTCCAAAATAAACTGTCCGATTGGGTGCCTGACAATCATATACCTAGTATATAAGATTTGGTGACTACATGGGTTAGTATATATATATCAATGTAATGTATCAGGTTCCAAATGTTGTAATAACCGCCATGCGTAATAGGTTTCACTTATGAGTAAAATTTTATATTATTTTTTTAATTCATTTAATAATCTAGTACTCAGATCATATGTTTGTATACGATTATAAAACCTATAAACTATGATACGTCTAGCTACTCTTATTTGTTGTGATATGTCGGATGTGGTATACTAACAAATACGACATATAGAAAGGAGTCAGGCCACACATTACGGCAGCCTTTTTTAGGACTCTAATGCATGCGTCTATAAATGGAGGATTCAGCCCACATCACGTTACCCTTTTATCTTGGAAACGAAACGTTTTTTTTTGTC
>NW_021185730.1:0-1292 GCF_002162155.2 Triticum dicoccoides
TTCATCCCCGTCTCCCTACGAGAAGGCCATCCATAGCACTCACACTTGTCTTGAGCATTTTAGAGTATCCACTTCAAGTTGTCTATGTACCATGTAAGCATCCAAGAAGTCCATAACCGCGGACCCGGCTATTCGAATAGATCATGTTAACCCTGCAGGGGTGTACTTCTTCACACACGCTCTCGCCACTTACCGCCATGTACACGTCATGTATCTCGGCAACCTTCAAGCGGAAGCCTGGCGAGGGTGTCGGCCACGACCTGACTAACCACACAAGACTCTAGTCCAGGTTTATCGCCTATTCGGGTTCCATCCGCAAGGAGATCCGGCCGGGGTGTCGCTTACGGCCCCAAACGATGTGTACAGGGTTCCCGAGCCCACCAACCGGGTGCCACTCGGTACACCGGGCCACGTGTGCCTAGTCTGTCCCAAGCCCACCCTGTCGGGTGCCACTTGGTAGAAAAATAGCACTTCCTACAAACACCAGAAACTAGTTGCGACTCCTGGACAGAGATCAAGTTGGTTAATAAGTCGAGAGGGCTTGGAGCGCCCGGAGCCCAATGTGTGGTAGTATCGAGTCATTGGACAACATACACAGAACTCAGGGCTTAAGGACGGTTCCAGTGAGACAACCCACCATGTACTCCTACATGGCCTCTCACCGCTACCTTTACCAAATCGTGTTCACACTCTTAACTCTCAGCATCAGAACATATCATGGCACTCCAATTCATTCCCCAATGAACCAGACCTGACACAACTCTAAGCAATAGCAGGCATAGCATGGTAGGAACACATCAGTGGCTTCAATCAACTCCTACACATGCTAGTGGGTTTCAATTATTTACTGTGGCAATGACAGGTCATGCAGAGGAATGGGTTCAACTACCGCAGCACAAAGTAGCAGATGAATCGTTGTTGTCCTAATGCAATAACTGAGAGCAGGAGCGAGAGAGTAGGGTTTTATCGAAATGAACAAGGGGGTTTGCTTGCCTGGTAAAACAACAAGGGAGGCACTGCTTCACAGACAGGTACTCTGGAACGTCTCCGGAGCAGGACCTATCGAGAAGGAACGGTGCCGGCAATCAAAACACAATCATATGCAGCAATATGATGCATGAACATGGCATGTAGATGTGATGCTGTTGAGCTAATGCAACTAGTGTTCACTTGGTTTGAAGTCCATTTGAACCAAAGGTTCAAATGCATTTCTAAATTAAGTCTCTTATATATGCCATAATGTGTTTTCCCATATTCAGCATGTATAAGTTTGTTTTTCATGCATGAAACTA
>NW_021185731.1:0-1065 GCF_002162155.2 Triticum dicoccoides
CCCTTGATCACCAGATATCGCCTATTCTCCTCTATACTACTTGCATTAGAGTAGTGTAGCATGTTACTGCTTTCGTTAATCCTATTCTGATGCATAGCCTGACATTGTCGCTACATCTGTTGATACCTTACCTGCAATCCTAAATGCTTAGTATAGGGTGCTAGTTTATCATCATTGGCCCTACATTCTTGTCAGTCTGCCTTGCTATACTATCGGGCTGTGATCACTTGGGAGGTGATCACGGGTATATACTATACATACATACATACATACTATACAGATGGTGACTAAAGTCGGGTCAGCTCATTGAGTACCCGCAAGTGATTCTGACGAGGGGGCTGAAAGGACAGGTGGCTCCATCCCGGTAGAGGTGGGCCTGGGTTCCCGACGGCCCTCGACTGTTACTTTGTGGCGGAGCGACAGGGCAGGTTGAGACCACCTAGGAGACAGGTGGGCCTGGCCCTGTTCGGCGTTCGCGGATACTTAACACGCTTAACGAGATCTTGGTATTTGATCTGAGTCGGCTACGAGCCTATACGCACTAACCATCTACGTGGGAGTAGTTATGGGTATCCCGACGTCGTGGTATCAGCCGAAGCACTTCAAACGTTAGCGACGGAGCGGCGCGCGCCGGATTGGACTGGAACGCCTGCTAGGCTAGGTCTGCTTCCGGCCGCCCTCGCAACATGCAGGTGTGCTATGGGCGATGGGCCCAGACCCCTGTGCGCTTAGGTTTAGACCGGCGTGCTGGCCTCTCTGTTTTGCCTAGGTGGGGCTGCGACGTGTTGATCTTTCGCGGCCGGGCATGACCCAGGAAAGTGTGTCCGGCCAAATGGGATCAAGCGTGTTGGGTTATGTGGTGCACCCCTGCAGGGAAGTTAATCTATTCGAATAGCCGTGATCTTCGGTAACAGGACGACTTGGAGTTGTACCTTGACCTTATGACAACTAGAACCGGATACTTAATAAAACACACCCTTCCAAGTGCCAGATACAACCGGTGGTCGCTCTACCTCAGGGATATGAGGAGGGGATCACCGGGTAGGATTATGCTATGAGATGCTA
>NW_021185732.1:0-1400 GCF_002162155.2 Triticum dicoccoides
CCATGGAATTCGCTTTGGAACCCCAAAACCGTGAGTAATAGAGCACGAAACAGGTTAGAATCGACAAAAACCGCGAGTGTTGATAACCGACACGTAAGCGTACCTTGGGGTTCAACAACTATGCAAATCGCTTCGGTACCCCAAAACGGTTAGTAATAGTACACGAAACGGGTTAGGATTGGCCGAAACTATGAGTGTTGATGACGGACATGCAAACGCACCCTGGGATTGTCAATTGTGAAAATCGGTCCGGGACCCCAAAACGGTGAGTAATAGTCGACAGAACGGACAAGAATTGGCCAAAATTGTGAGTGGTTATGAGCGACACATAAACGCAACCCGTGGTTCGTCAATCGTCGAAATCACTTCGGGACCCCAAAACTGAGTAATAGTCCAAGAAACGGGCCTGAATCGGCCCAAACCGCGAGTTTCGACGACCAACACGTAAGCACACATTAGGGTTCAACAACCATGGAAATCGCTTTGGGACCCCAAAACGGTGAGTAAAAGTCCATGAAACGGGCTAGAATCGGCCAAAACTGCGAGTGTTGATGACCGACACGTAAGCGCACCTTGGGGTTCAACAACTATGCAAATCGCTTTGGGCCCCCAAAATGGTAAGTAATAGTCCACAAAACGTGTCAGAATTGGCAAAACTGTGAGTGTTGACGACACACGCGTAAACGCACCCCGGGGATTGTCAATCATGGAAATCGCTCTAGGACCCCAAAACGGCGAGTAATAGTCCATGAAATGGACCAGAAATGGCAAAAATTGTGAGTGTTAATGACCGACACGTAAACGCACCTCGGAGTTCACAAATCGTGGAAATCACTCCGAGACCCCAAAACAGTGAGTAATAGTCCACGAAACGGTCAGATTTCACCAAAACTATGAGTATTGACGCCGGACATGCAAACACACCATGGGGATCGTCAATCGTGAAAATCGCTCTAGGACCCCAAAACGGGCCAGAATCGTGAGTAATAGTCCACGAAACGGACCAGAATTAGCCAAAATTGTGAGTGTTGATGACCGACACATAAGCACACCTTGGGGTTCGACATCCATGGAAATCGCTCTGGGACCCCAAAATGGTGAGTAATAGTCCACGAAATGGGTCAGACTCGACAAAAACCATGAATATTGATGACCGACACGTAAACGCACCCCGGGGTTCAACAATAGTCCATGAAACGGGCCAGAATCAACAAAAACTGTGATTGTTGATGACCGACATGTAAGCGCACCTTGGGGTTCAACAGCCATGGAATTCGCTTTGGAACCCCAAAACCGTGAGTAATAGAGCACGAAACAGGTTAGAATCGACAAAAACCGCGAGTGTTGATAACCGACACGTAAGCGCACCTTGGGGTTCAACAACTATGCAAATCGCTTCG
>NW_021185733.1:0-1638 GCF_002162155.2 Triticum dicoccoides
CGAGGAGTTCCGGAATGGTCCGGAGGTAAAGAATTATATATAGGAAGTGCTATTTCGGGCATCGGGACAAGTTTCGGGGTTATCGGTATTGTACCGGGACCACCGGAAGGGTCCCGGGGGTCCACCGGGTGGGGCCACCTGTCCCGGGGGGCCACATGGGCTGTAGGGGGTGCGCCTTGGCCATCATGGGCCAAGGGCACCAGCCCCTATAGGCCCATGCGCCTAGGGTTTCCCCCTAGGAGGAGTCCTAGTGGTGGAAGGCACCCCTAGGTGCCTTGGGGGGGAGGGAAACCTCCCCTAGGCCGCCGCCCCCCCTAGTAGATCTCATCTACTAGGGCCGGCGCCCCCCCCCCTTGGCACCCCTATATATATTGGGGGAGAGGAGGGACTTCATACACCAGCCCCTGGCGCCTCCTCCTTCCCCGTTACGTATCTCCCTCGTAGTCTCGGCGAAGCCCTGCTGCTGTGACGCCCTGCATCCACCACCACGCCGTCGTGCTGCTGGATCTTCATCAACCTCTCCTTCCCCCTTGCTGGATCAAGAAGGAGGAGACGTCTCCCGTCCTGTACGTGTGTTGAACGCGGAGGTGCCGTCCGTTCGGCGCTGGTCATCGGTGATTTGGATCACGTCGAGTACGACTACATCATCACCTTGCAAGCTTCCGCACGCGATCTACAAGTGGTATGTAGATGCAAACTCTCTCCCTAGACTCGTTGCTTAGATGAACTCATAGATGGATCTTGGTGAAACTGTAGGAAAAATTTTAATTTTCTGCAACGTTCCCCAACAGTGGCATCATGAGCTAGGTCTATGCGTAGTTCTCTTTGCACGAGTAGAACACAACTTTGTTGTGGGCGTGGATTTTGTCATCTTACTTGCCTCTACTAGTCTTTTCTTGCTCAACGGTATTGTGGGATGAAGCAGCCCGGACCAACCTTACACGTACGCTTACGTGAGACCGGTTCCACCGACTGACATGCACAAGTTGCATAAGGTGGCTGGCGGGTGTCTGTCTCTCCCACCTTAGTTGGAGCGGAATCGATGAACAGGGCCCTTATGAAGGGTAAATAGAAGTTGACAAAATCACGTTGTGGTGATTCGTAGGTAAGAAAACGTTCTTGCTAGAACCCAATTGCAGCCACGTAAAAGATGCAACAACAATTAGAGGACGTCTAACTTGTTTTTGCAGCGATTGATCATGTGATGTGGTATGGCCAGAAGTTGTGATGAATGATGAATTGTGATGTATGAGATCATGTTCTTTGTAATAGGATTCACGACTTGCATGTCGATGAGTATGACAACCGGCAGGAGCCATAGGAGTTGTCATTATTTTTTGTATGACCTGCGTGTCATTGAATAACGTCATGTAAACTACTTTACTTTATTGCTAAACGTTAGTCATAGAAGTAGAAGTAGTCGTTGGCGTGACAACTTCATGAAGACACGATGATGGAGATCATGATGATGGAGATCATGGTGTCAAGCCGGTGACAAGATGATCATGGAGCCCCGAAGATGAAGATCAATGGAGCTATATGATATTGGCCATATCATGTCACAACTATATAATTGCATGTGATGTTTATTATGTATTATGCATCTTGTTTACTTAGGACGACGGTAGTAAATAAGAT
>NW_021185734.1:0-495 GCF_002162155.2 Triticum dicoccoides
AATGGAAAAACAGAATGTCCGCACTGCGGCTGTCAACCAAGCGCGTTGCGTGCGTTAGCGCGAGGCCGAGCAGGGGGTGGGGAGCGGGGTCGTGACCCCCCCTCCATATCCCCCTGCGAGGCCGAGCCTGGAACGAGCCGGAGCAGGCGGCGACGCGGCTTGCCACGGCGCCGCATGCGTAGGCGAGTCCGTCATACCCCGTCGCCCCCCTGTCTATCTTAGGGGTGTGGCTCCGGGGGTTGTGCGCCCGTCCCCTTTTAATGGAAAAACAGAATGTCCGCACTACGCATGTCAACCAAGCGCACTGCATGCGTTAGCGCGAGGCCGAGCAGGGGGTGGGGACGGGGGGTCGTGACCCCCCCTCCACATGCCCCTGCAAGGCCGAGCCTGGAACAAGTCAGAGTAGGCGGCGACGCGGCTTGCCGCGGCGCCTCATGCGTAGGCGAGTCCGTCATACCCCGTCGCCCCCTGTCTATCTTAGGGGTGTGGCTCCGG
>NW_021185735.1:0-1245 GCF_002162155.2 Triticum dicoccoides
ACGGGCCAGAATCGGCCAAAACTGCGAGTGTTGATGACCGACACGTAAGCACACCTTGGGGTTCAACAACTATGCAAATCGCTTTGGGCCCCCAAAACGGTAAGTAATAGTCTACAAAACGTGTCAGAATTGGCAAAACTGTGAGTGTTGACGACAAACGCCTAAACGCATCCCGGGGATTGTCAATCATGGAAATCGCACTGGGACCGAAAAACGGTGAGTAATAGTCCACGAAACGGACCAGAATTGGCAACAATTGTGAGTGTTGATGACCGACACGTAAACGCACCTCAGAGTTCACCAATCGTTTAAATCGCTTCGGGACCCCAAAATGATGAGTAACAGTCCACGAAACGGGGTAGAATCGGCCAAAACTGCCTTGGGATTCAACAACTATGCAAATCACTCCGTGACCCAAAAACAGTGAGTAATTGTCCACGAAACGGTCAGAACTCGCCAAAACTGTGAGTATTGACGCCGGACATGCAAACACACCCTGGAGATCGTCAATCCTGAAAATCGCTCCGGGGCCCCATAACGGGCCAGAATCGTGAGTAATAGTCCATGAAACGGACCAGAATTAGCCAAAATTATGAGTGTTGATGACCGACACATAAGCAAACCTTGGGTTTCGACAACCATGAAAATCACTTTGGGACCCCAAAATGGTGAGTAATAGTCCACGAAACGGGTCAGACATGACAAAAACCGTGAGTATCGATGACCGACACGTAAACGCACCCCGGGGTTCAACAATAGTCCTTGAAACGGGCCAGAATCGAACAAAACTGCGATTGTTATGGACCGACATGTAGGCGCACCTTGGGGTTCAACTACCATGGAAATCGCTTTGCGACCCCAAAACCGTGAGTAATAGTGCACGGAACAGGTTAGAATTGACAAAAACTACGAGTGTTCATAACCAACACGTAAGCACACCTTGGGGTTCAACAACTATGCAAATTGCTTCGGGACCCCAAAACGGTTACTAATAGTCCACGAAACGGGTCAGAATTGGCCAAAACTATGGGTGTTAACGACGGACATGCAAACGCACCCTGGGATCGTCAATCGTGAAAATCCCTCCGGGACCCCGAAAAGTAATAGTCCACAAAACGGACCAGAATTGGCCAAAATTGTGAGTGTTGATGACCAACACATAAACGAAACCCGGGGTTCGTCAATCGTGGAAATCACTTCGGAACCCCAAAACTGAGTAACAGTCCAAGAAATGGGCCAGGATCG
>NW_021185736.1:0-1264 GCF_002162155.2 Triticum dicoccoides
CTAGTTGCATTAGCTCAAAACACATTCATTTTGCCATGTCATGATCATGCATCATATTGTGCATTGCATTGATTGTGTTCCCTTCTGTGTTGCCGGTATTTGTCCCCTCTCGATAGACGTGATACCGATGATGTGATCGTTGACACTGATGAAGACTCAATGTTATCTTCAGAAGTGCCAGGCAAGCATAACCCCTTTGTTCATTCCGATACAATCCTACTCTCTCGCTCCTGCTCTCTTTTACTGCATTAGGACAACAACGACATATTTGTTACTTGCTGCGGTAGCTGAACCCCTTTATCCTTTGCATGACCTGTCATTGCCACAGTAAATAGATGAAACCCACTAGCATGAGTAGGAGTTGTTTGAGCCCTGTTGTGCCTACTCATTCTTGCTTGTTTGTCATGCCTGCTACTGCCTAGAGTTGAGTCAGGTCTGATTCATCGGGGATGAATCAGAGGCGTGTGAACATGTCCTACTGTGTGTGAGCTAAGTGTTTGAACACGATTTGGTAAAGGTAGCGGTGAGAGGCCATGTAGGAGTACATGGTGGGTTGTCTCATTGCAGCCGTCCTCAGGAACTGAGTTCTGTGTTTGTGATCCATGATTCAGCTACTACCATACATTGGGCCCTGAAATATGACCCCGCTCGACTTCTTATTCACCCTAGTCCTCTGTCCAGGAGTTGCAAGTAGTTTCTGGTGTTTGTAGTATGCTGGAGGCCGTGGACAGCGCTGACCGTAGGGGTGGGCTGTGATGCGGTAGGCACATGGCCGGGTATACCGGGCGCCCGTTTGGTGTCACGGAACCCTGTTCACATCGTTTGGGGCTGTGAGCGAAACTCCGGACGGATCTCCTCATGGATGGAACCCGAATAGGCGATAAACCTGGACTAGAGACTTGAGTGTTTAGGTAGGTCGTGGTCTACACCCACGTCGGCTTTTGCTTGAAGTCTGCCGAGCACATGTCGTGTGCAGACGCTAAGTGGTGGAAACATGTATGAAGAAGTACACCCCTGCAGGGTTAACATCATCTATTCGAATAGCCGTGTCCGCGGTAAAGGACTTCTGGGTTGCTTATATCAGTTCATAGACAAGTGAAAGTGGATACTTTAAAATGCGCAAGATAAGCGTGAGTGCTATGGATGGCGTTCTCGTAGGGAGACGGGAGCGGATCCATAGTGGTGTATTGATATGGTGAATATGTGGACTCGTGTGCGCCACCTCAAAAGAGTTACTTGCAGTCGTAGTTCAGGATAGCCACCG
>NW_021185737.1:0-1338 GCF_002162155.2 Triticum dicoccoides
TTCAGAGTGTGCTTTTCCCTTGTTTACGTGCCGCGCCGTGATTTTGTTAGTGTTCTAGGCTCGCGTCTCTAGCACAGTCTAGCCTAGGACCAGCACAGTACCGTCGTTGAGCGTTTATTCAACTTTGCATCTCTGAATTGATTATTGCTGACCCTTTTTGCTACCATATTATAAGCCTTCCCAGCTCCACATACATCTACGTCGTGCGTTTGACTCTCCCTGGTAATCGCTCTATCCAAGCTTTGAGAGTTTTTGACTACAACAGTTGCCGGTCACCGCCTGCTGCTGGGTAAGAACTGGTAAGAATTTGAGATTTGCTTCACGGATTTGTGACACCCACCACCACCACTTGTTCGTAGTCTGTAGGATCATATTCTTGTGTGTTTCTATTGCTGCTAACCATGCCAGGATCACAAGCCGACGAGATTGACTGGGAGAATTTATCGAACAAGGAGCTTCATGATAAGTTTCAGCAAATGATGACTGAACAGGTGCAAGATGTGTTGAACAATTTTGAAGAGGCCATGGAGAAGATCACTGGCCTTGAGAAGACGTTCGAAACAAAGCTCGATAACAAGTTTAATGAATTGCTCGCGCGTCTTCCACCACCACCACCCGCTGCAACTAACGCACCTCTCCAACAACAACAACAACGACTACCTCCACGTCGCGAAGCAGACCTCCGCCGAGCAAGCCGTGTTCCTCTTGCGTTTGGCCAAACTGTTGGTGCTGCTGTTGATATTTCTATGGCTCCTGCTGCTGATGCGGAGGAGGATGATTATGTGGGAGATTATGAGGATGAGGTTGATCAAAATCAACAATACGTGCAGCCACCTGTACCACCACCAGCAGGTCGACCTCAGGTATATATTCGTAATGGTAGGCCTGCACCACCACCTCAGGTACGAGATGATGTCCATATTCCTAAACTGAAATTGAATATTCCACCATTTGAGGGTAGATATGTTCCTGATATATATCTTACTTGGGAGTTAGAAACTGAACAACGATTTACATGTTTACAATATCCTGAGGAGAGACGAGTTGCTGCTGCTGTTTGTGCTTTCACTAGTTTTGCATGTGTATGGTGGTCTGAACATTGTAGATTATATCCTATTCCAACTACTTGGGCTGCTTTGAAAACTGCTATGCGTACGCGTTGGGTTCCACCATATTATCAACGTGAATTGCTTGAAAAATTGCAGCGTTTAAGACAAGGGAAAAATTCTGTAGAAGAATATTATCAGGAATTACAAACTGGCATGATTAGATGTGGTATTGTTGAGGAGAATGAAGCTATGCTTGCACGTTTTCTGGGTGGATTAAATAGAGAGATTC
>NW_021185738.1:0-1046 GCF_002162155.2 Triticum dicoccoides
AAGAATACAAGCAAAACGCAGATCCGAGTGACTTGCTGCGATCCAAGAAGCCCGCCACAGAGTCTGCATTCCAGTCGTCCGGTGAGACGAAGCCTGTTCACATTCACCCGACCGACCCCGAAGCAGCTCCGACCCGCATCTCCACAACACTCGACCCAAAATAGGAAGAAGCGCTCATCCAGTTCCTCCGTGAGAACTGGGACATTTTTGCATGGAAGCCCGCTGACATGCCAGGTGTTCCCAGGGGACTGGCTGAGCATCGCCTAAGAGTCGACTCGTCTGCAAAACCAGTCAAAGAGCATCTTCGGCGGTCCGCCGTCCAGAAGAGAAAGGCCATCGGTGAAGAAGTGGCTCGACTGTTGGCGGCAGGATTTATCCGAGAGATATACCACTCCGAGTGGCTCGCTAATGTCGTCATGGTTCCTAAGAAGGACAAGTCGCTCCGAATGTGCATTGATTTCAAGCACATCAACCGGGCCTGCCCGAAAGCTCACTTTCCTCTCCCTCGCATAGATCAAATTGTTGACTCGACCGCGGGATGCGAGAGGTTGTCTTTTTTAGATGCTTACTCCGGGTACCACCAGATCTGTCTGTACGGGCCCGATGAGGTAAAAACAGCTTTCATCACTCCATTCGGGTGCTTCTGTTATATCACCATGCCATTCGGCCTCAAGAATGCCGGAGCCACATTTATGCGAATGATTCAGAAGTGTCTACTCACCCAAATCAGTCGGAATGTGGAAGCTTATATGGATGATATTGTTGTCAAGTCACGAAAAGGTTCCGACCTGCTCGCTGACCTCGCCGAAACATTTGCCAACCTCAGAAGGTATGATATCAAGCTCAATCCATCAAAGTGCACATTTGGAGTTCCTGGTGGCAAGTTACTCGGTTTTCTCGTTTCCGAACGGGGAATCGACGCTAACCCAGAGAAGATTGGCACTATTCTCCGAATGAAACGCCCTGTGCGAGTGCACGATGTCCAGAAGCTTACTGGATGCTTGGCCGCATTAAGTCGATTCATCTCACGACTCGGTGAAAAGGCA
>NW_021185739.1:0-1109 GCF_002162155.2 Triticum dicoccoides
TCCCGAGATTTGGGTTCCTCCGGGAAGAAGGCGGGGTACTCGAGTCGAAGACGATCCTCCCTTTCCCAAGTTGCTTCATCCTCAGAATGGTGCGACCATTGTACTTTGAGGAACTTGATGTTCTGACGTCGGGTGATACGTTCGGCCTGATCGAGGATACGAACGGGGTACTCTCGATATGTAAGATTATCTTGGAGATCAAGCGTTTCGTGGTCCACTTCACGGATAGGATCCGAGAAGCAACGCCTGAGTTGAGAAACGTGGAAGACATCGTGGACTCTGGAGAGATGCGGAGGTAGTTCCAGCTGGTAGGCAACTTCTCCTCGTTTGGCGAGAATGCGAAAAGGTCCAATGTAACGAGGAGCCAATTTGCCTTTGATACCGAAACGATGGGTTCCCTTCAGAGGGGTGACCCGAAGATAAGCCTTCTCGTCAACCTCGAAAGTCATAGCCTTATGTTTTCTGTCATATTGACTCTTTTGACGAGATTGGGCTGTTTTCAACTTTTCACGAACGATACGAACTTGTTCTTCTGCTTCCTGAATCATATCCGGGCCAAAGAATTGTCTTTCCCCGGTCTCTGACCAGTTAAGGGGTGTTCGACACCGTCGTCCATAGAGAACTTCAAAAGGGGCTTTACCCAAGCTAGATTGATAGCTGTTGTTGTAAGCGAATTCGGCAAAGGGAAGGCACTTCTCCCAGTCCATTCCAAATGAGATAACAGAGGCTCGAAGCATGTCTTCTAGAATTTGGTTGACGCGTTCCACTTGACCACTCGACTGAGGGTGGAAAGCGGTGCTAAAGGAGAGACGAGTTCCCATAGCATTTTGGAAACTTTCCCAAAATCGAGAGGTGAAAAGACTTCCTCGATCCGAGTTAATTTCCAAAGGAACACCATGGAGGGACACTATTCGGGAGATGTATAAGTCTGCCAGCTGACTAGCGGTTATACTCTCACGAACAGGTAAGAAATGGGCTACTTTGGAAAGACGATCGACCACGACGAAAATAGCATTATTCCCTCTCTTGGTCCTGGGAAAACCGGTAATGAAATCCATACCAATTTTATCCCATTTCCATTCAGGAATAGCTAAGGGTTGAAGGGTGCC
>NW_021185740.1:0-828 GCF_002162155.2 Triticum dicoccoides
AACAATAGCAGCAACAGCAAACCCTGCAACAGTAGCAACACCTGCAACAGCAACAACAACAACAACAACAACAACAACAACAACAACAACAACAACAACAACAACAACAACAACAACAACAACAACAACAACAACAACAACTCAAGACCCTCACGAGGGTCCAAGCCTCGCGAGGCGGACGGCACCGAGACCTCCAAGGGGATCGGCTTCCTCAGGCTGACTCCTGAGAAGCTAAGATTTCTATGCAAGGTGCACCTTGCGAGGCTCACCTGACGTGATCCATGGCGACCAAGGCCAGGTGTGGGCCAGCGGGCACAGTGTACCAGTTTCCTCTTCTGTGCAAAGGAGGCAAGGAGCAGGCGCGGAGTCACGAGGAATCAACCAAAGGTTTCCATTCTGGTGCAACAAGACCAAGACCGCCAGGACGGCGGGATGGAGGTCATCTCCGAGCCCACCACAGCGTCACGGCCAGAGGCTTTTGCATGCGAAGACCACTTTAGTCAGGATAGGATGTACTTATTATCTGCCTTCAAATCTGGCCGTTGTGGCATCCCTTCCCGCCAACATTTTGAAAGAGGACCAAGGCAACTATAAATAGGGCCTAGCCACCATCATAGAAGGGGACGGACCGATCTGAACCCATAGAATCCATTCCACCCTCACTACCTCACCAGCTCACTTGATCTCAAGAACACCTCACCTCCGTAGGCTGTTGAACCACTGTACTAGTTCATTGTCAACCCCTCGTGGCAATCCACCACCACCACCACAACAACAACAACAACAACAACAACAACAACAACAACAACAACAAGAACAACAACAAAC
>NW_021185741.1:0-1867 GCF_002162155.2 Triticum dicoccoides
CCTACGTCTTAAGCATAGGGAACGACCTTCGTCCTTTCTCTCTATTCTGCCGTGGTCGAGCTTTAAGTCTTAACTTCGTACCTTACAACTCAGGCAAGAACTTCTTCTTTGACTGATCCATCTTGAACACCTTCAAGATCATGTCAAGGTATGTGCTCATTTGAAAGTATTATTAAGCATTTTGATCTATCCTTATAGATCTTGATGCTCAATGTTCAAGTAGCTTAATCCAGGTTTTCTATTGAAAAACACTTTCAAAATAACCCTATATGCTTTCCAGAAATTCTACATCATTTCTGATCATCAATATGTCAACAACATATACTCATCAGAAATTCTATAGTGCTCCCACTCACTTCTTTGGAAATACAAGTTTCTCATAAACTTTGTATAAACCCAAAATCTTTGATCATCTTATCAAAGTGCATATTCCAACTCCGAGATGCTTACTCCAGTCCTTAGAAGGATTGCTGGAGCTCTGCATACTTATTAACATCTTTCGGGATTGACAAAACCTTCTGATTGTATCATATACAACCTTTCCTTACGAATACTGGTAAGGAAACTCGTTATGACATCCATCTGCCAGATTTCATAAATTCAGCTAATGCTAACATGATTCCGACGGACTTAAGCATCGCTACGAATGAGAGAATCTCATCGTAGTCAACTCCTTGAACTTGTGAAAAACTCTTTGCCACAAGTCGAGCTTCATAGACGGTGATATTACCGTCCACGTCCGTCTTCTTCTTAAAAGATCCATTTATCTCAATGGCTTTACGACCATCGAGCCATTCTGCCAAAGTCTACACTTTGTTTTCATACATGGATCCTCTCTCGGATTTTATGGCCTCGAGCCATTTATCGGAATCCGGGCCCACCATCGCTTCTCCATAGCTCGTAGGTTCATTGTTATCTAGCAACATGACCTTCAAGACAGGATTACCGTACCACTCTGAAGTAGTACGTATCCTTGTCACCCTACGAGGTTTGGGAGTGACTTGATCCGAAGTCTCATGATCAATATCATAAGCTTCCACTTCAATTGGTGTGGGTGACACGGGAACAACTTCCTGTGCCCTGCTACACACTGGTTGAAGTGATGGTTCAATAACCTCATCAAGTCTCCACCATCCTCCCACTCAATTCTTTCGAGAGAAACCTTTCCTCGAGAAAGGACCCGATTCAAGAAACAATTCATATTGCTTTCGGATCTGAATTAGGAGGTATACCCAACTGTTTTGGGTGTCCTATGAAGATGCATTTTATCCGCTTTGGGTTCGAGCTTATCAATCCTGAAACTTTTTCATATAAGCGTCGCAGCCCCAAACCTTTAAGAAACGACAACTCAGGTTTCTCTAAACCATAATTCATACGGTGTCATCTCAACGGAATTATGTGGTGCCCTATTTAAAGTGAATGTGGTTGTCTCTAATGCCTTACCCATGAACAATAGTGGTAATTCGATAAGAGACATCATGGTACGCACCATATCCAATAGGGTGCAACCATGATGTTCGGACACACCATCACACTATGGTGTTCCAGGCGGTATTAATTGCGAAACAATTTCCATAATGTCTTAATTGTGTGCCAAACCTCGTAACTCAGATATTCATCTCTATGATCATATCATAGACATTTTATCCTCTTGTCACAATGATCTTCTACTTCACTCTGAAATTACTTGAACCATTCAATAATTCAGACTTGTGTTTCATCAAGTAAATATACTCAATATCTACTCGAATCATCTGTGAAGTAAGAACATAACGATATTCACTGCATGCCTCAGCACTCATTGGACTGCACACATCAAAATGTGTTACTTCCAACAAGTTGCTATCTTGTTCCATTTTACTGAAAA
>NW_021185742.1:0-964 GCF_002162155.2 Triticum dicoccoides
CGCACCCTGGGGTTCGTCAATCGTGGAAATCATTTCGGGATCCGAAAATTGAGTAATAGTCCAAGAAATAGTCTAGAATCGGGCCAAACTGTGAGTGTTGACGACCAACACGTAAGCACAGCTTGGGGATTGACCACCATCGAAATCACTTTGGGTCCCCAAAACGGTGAGTAATAGTCCACGAAACGGGTCAGAATTGGCCAAAAATTTGAGTCTTGACGACGGACATGTAAACGCACCCCGGGGATCGGCAATCGTGGAAATCGCTTTGGGACCCTAAAACGGTGAGTAATAGTCCACGAAACGGACCAGAATTGGCCAAAATTGTGAGTGTTGATAACCGACACGTAAACGCACCCTGGGGTTCGTCAATCATGGAAATCATTTCGGGATCCCAAAATTGAGTAATAGTCCAAGAAATAGTCCAGAATCGGGCCAAACTGTGAGTTTTGACGACCAACACGTAAGCACACCTTGGGGATCGACCACCATGGAAATCACTTTGGGTCCCCAAAATGGTGAGTAATTCTCCATGAAACGGGTTAGAATCGACAAAATCGCGAGTGTTGATGACCGACACGTAAGCGCACCCCAGGGTTCTTCAATCATGGAAATCACTCCAGGGCCCCAAAGCAGTGAGTAATAGTGCATGAAACGGACCAAAATCGGCCAAAATTGCGATTTTGATGACTGACACGTAAGCGCACCTTGGGGTTCAACAACTATGGAAATCGCTCTGGGACCCGAAAATAGGGAGTAATAGTCTATGAAACGGGTCAGAATTGGCCAGAACTGTGAGTGTCGACGACGGACACGTAAAGGCACCCCAGGGATCGTCAATCATGCAAATCGCTCTGGGACCCCAAAACGGTGAGTGTTCACGATGGTCAGTGTCTACGAAACGGTTCAGACTTGGCCAAAACTATGAGTGTTGACGACGGACATATAAACGCACCCCGGGGAT
>NW_021185743.1:0-1013 GCF_002162155.2 Triticum dicoccoides
ATCGGTGCTCTCTGCGGCAGGTTCTGTCCCCGAAGCGTACCCTGATTACCCTAGCGAAGAACCGTATCAGTGCATCGAACCATCAGGCAAGCAACCAACCATTTGATCATATCGATACAATCCCATGTTCTCGCTCCTGCTCTCTTTTACTGCATTAAGACAACGCGATTCAAACTGCTGTGTGCTACGGTAGTTGAACCCATTTCCTCTGCATGACCTGTCATTGCCACAGTAACTAGATGAAACTCACTAGCATGTGTAGGAGTTGATTGAGCCATATGTATGTGTTGTTCCTACCTTGCTAGGCCTGCTATGCTTAGAGTCGTGTCAGGTCTGGTTCATCTGGGTGATGGGCTAGAGTGAAATGGTTATGTCGGTAATGAGAGTGGTGTGGTGAACACGATTTGGTAAAGGTATCGATAAGAGGCCATGTAGGAGTACATGGTGGGTTGTTTCATTGAAGCCGACCTTAAGCACTGAGATCTGTATGCGTGATTTAAGATACAACTACTACCATGCATTGGGCCCTGAAATATGACCCCGCTCGACTTCTTATTCACCCTAGCTCTCTGTCCAGGAGTTGCAAGTAGTTTCTGGTGTTTGTAGCCTACTGGAGTGTGACGCCCGGATAGTTACGCTACAGTAATCCTCCACTAATGATGCCACGTCACCTCGATTACTATGGTTAATCTCGCATTAGTTCGAAACCGATTTGATTTCAATTTAAAATCAGGCAGACAACAAAAGTTTTCAAAAATTAAAACTAAAATGTTTGGGTTGTATCAAATAAATCGTAAGTAATTATGGTGGAGAAACCAAACTTTGATAAGATGTTTAAAGGCTCTAAAACAATTAAAACAGTAGTGAAAACAATTAAAAAAATGCCTATTGAAATTATAAAATGCTAAAACTATTTTATTATGGGTTAATAATTAATCTCACAGTAGTTTGTTGATAAATACAAATTTAGGCACTAGTGGTAATTTTTATAAAACTAAAGATCAATGAAACTA
>NW_021185744.1:0-1276 GCF_002162155.2 Triticum dicoccoides
GGTGTTGATGAACACGTGACGTGATATGTCCCACCTCGTTGGAACCCACAGTGAGGACACACTAACCCCGTCCACCAAAATGTGCCCAATAGAGGAGGTGGTACTCCCAAGAAGGTTGGTGCCGGAAGAGGCCAATCACTTTGGCAATGCAAAGTGCAAGGTTGGCGGTGATGGGCACCAACTGCTGTGTGGTTTGGTTGCAGATGTAGCAACCGACGACAAGGGGTCCTGCGCAGGAGGCATCAACTGCGAATCTACGTTGGAAGCGTTTGAGATACCAATAGTTGGGTCCAGATCTGATGCGGAAGACTTTCGGGAACCGAAAACTGGTCGGAACTCTTCGCCTCAGAGGTGAACGGCCCCGAGGTGGGGGTAGTCGGCATCTACATCGGCAATTTGAAAGGAGCTAATGAGTGGGAGCTCCGGCTTGCAGCGGTGGTGGTTAAGGAGGAACGCGGGGCAAGAGGCGAGGCGGCGTGTCACCTGAAAGAGAGCAGCATCGACAAGAGGTTCGCCAAGGGGAATGGCGCGGTTCAGGAGGAGTCATGGAGCATGGAGACTAGATCTAGCCAAGTGTACTGCTGGGATGAAGGATGAATGAAGCTGGAGGCTCAAGTGACAGACTGTAGCGACAGCTTGAGCGGACTGACGAGGAATGAGGGCTGACGACTGAAGTAAAAATGTCCTAGAAATTCAGATTTTTGTTACAGAGAAGAGAGAATAGAAATACCCATCTCCATCTTCATGCAAAATGCACGCAACGCTCTCTTTTTCTGAATGGCATGCGAAGCTCTTCGGTGTTATTGAAACGGTCATCACTCAGCTTTTCGCGTATTCTACTTGACCTCCTACTCTCTTTTCATTTCTCAGTATCGTTACACGTCACTTTTCAATGGCCATGAGTTACCTTTCGCGTACTCTACTTCTGGTCCTAGTTTCTTCCCATTCTCTCAGTATCCTTACATGTTACATATAGTAGCGAGTATGCATATCTATACAATTGTTGCTCTCATATTTCACCTGCCATCACCTTAATTTACACCACCCACTACATGTGTGACAAAGAGATCCTTAATTTACACCACGCACTAATTGCCTCACAAGGTGATATTTACAATATGTACTCTTTTTCTCACTTCTCTGCATCTTTTTATATAAACGCCCGAAGTGTGAAGCAATTCTTTGACTAGTCTATGAATGGGAAGAAGAGTACATATTGTGTGTGCATATATCTATGACTAGTCTATGCCGTAATGGGTGCAACTCTAGTTGTTGT
>NW_021185745.1:0-1323 GCF_002162155.2 Triticum dicoccoides
TCACATGCAATCAATATAAGTGATATGATATGGCCATCATCATCTTGTGCTTGTGATCTCCATCTTCGAAGCACCGTCGTGATCACCATCGTCACCGGCGCGACACCTTGATCTCCATCGTAGCATCGTTGTCGTTACGCCATCTATTGCTTCTACGACTATCGCTACCGCTTAGTGATAAAGTAAAGCAATTACAGGGCGTTTGCATTTCATACAATAAAGCGACAACCATATGGCTCCTGCCAGTTGCCGATAACTTCGGTTACAAAACATGATCATCTCATACAATAAAATATAGCATCATGTCTTGACCATATCACATCACAACATGCCCTGCAAAAACAAGTTAGACGTCCTCTACTTTGTTGTTGCAAATTTTACATGGCCGTTACGGGCTTAGCAAGAACCGTTCTTACCTACGCATCAAAACCACAACGATAGTTTGTCAAGTTGGTGCTGTTTTAACCTTTGCAAGGACTGGGGTAGCCACACTCGGTTCAACTAAAGTGAGAGAGACAGACACCCGCCGGTCACCTTTAAGCAACAAGTGCTCGTAGCGGTGAAACCAGTCTCGCGTAAGCGTACACGTAATGTCGGTCCGGGCCGCTTCATCTCACAATGCCGCTGAACCAAAGTATGACATGCTGGTAAGCAGTATGACTTATATCGCCCACAACTCACTTGTGTTCTACTCGTGCATATAACATCAACGCATAAAACCTAGGCTCGGATGCCACTGTTGGGTAACATAGTAATTTCAAAAAATTTCCTACGCACACGCAAGATCATGGTGATGGCATAGCAACGAGAGGGGAGAGTGTTCGTCCACGTACCCTCGTAGACCGTAAGCGGAAGTGTTATGACAATGCGGTTGATGTAGTCATACGTCTTCACGATCCGACCGATCCAAGCACCGAACGTACAACACCTCCGAGTTCAGCACATGTTCAGCTCGATGACGGTCCCCGGGCTCCGATCCAGCAAAGCTTCGGGGAAGAGTTCCGTCAGCACGACGGCGTGGTGACGATGATGATGTTCTACCGGTGCAGGGCTTCGCCTAAACTCCACGACGATATGACCGAGGTGGAATATGGTGGAGGGGGGCACCGCACACGGCTAAGGAACGATCCGTAGATCAACTTGTGTGTTTGGGGTGCCCCCCCGCCCCCGTATATAAAGGAGCCAGGGGGAGGAGGCGGCCGGTCTAGAGGGCGCGCCAAGGGGGGGAGTCCTACTCCCACCGGGAGTAGGACTCCCTCTTTCCAAGTAGGAGTAGGAGAAGGGGGGAAAGAGGAGGAAGAGGGGAAGGAAAGGGGGGGCGCC
>NW_021185746.1:0-1789 GCF_002162155.2 Triticum dicoccoides
ATACAGATTAAATATATACCAAAAGCAAAGTGTAGTTGTTACCAAGAATAACCGCAATTTCACTATAGATAATAAAGAAAAAATTTGTACCAAAAGCAAGCCAAATGTTTGCCAAGGACAACTAATTTGTATCGAGTGGTACAAAACATAAAGACATAAATTATATAAAATAATGCCAAGTAGTTCATATCAGGAACTGTAAGAATAAGTGTTACATGAGATGTTGTATCTGCTCATAAACACAATGAGATAACAGACAATTGGAAACGATGCTCTAGAAACATCGATATCTACGGTACGTTATAGCTGATCACTACTGATAACTCTACTTCCTCTTTCCACGTTCTGAGGCGAAGCCAGCGCAATTAGTAGTGGACAATACTTGACAGGTGTCATCATGATAATATGAACGCTCTATAAATAATATTAGCATTAGCTCATGATATTAGGCACTACAAAATTCGGATAGATGGCATATTGAGATTGAAAATAAATCTGTAACATTGTGCCTGCAGAGTATAAATACAAAATATGGCACTTCACAACCGAGAGATCCAAATAAATATTGCAGCTGAAAGAAGAAGGTGCCTGCAAGAAAAGATGATGTAGGTGAGAGCAACATATCATCCACTTGATACTTGAGCAGGAAAAGGATGGATACCTATGTACAACTGGAGTAACTTATCTCAGACGGTGATGCAACAACAGTATTAAGAGGGAACATTTTCACCATGAATGAAATTTCATAAAAGGAATAGAGAAAAGCGAGGATTGCAGCTCAGGCCCATTCTCACTCACTGACTGAAGATAACTGCCATAGTATGAACATACATGATTCACCCGGTATTTCTGTTTATTTTTACGATTATCTCTCACATTGTCGCTGTTGTAAGAGGTTTCATGGTCTGAGAAAGAAAATGCACATTGGAACTATTATTAGTTGGGCATTTGTAGGTTGCTTTTTCAGGGCAGAAGTGAAATTCCTACCAAAAAGTTAGCACCAGACAAAAACCCCGCTAAACAGCACTTTGATTAACAGAACTGCAACCAAAATAGGTGTACAACCTCCATTTACTTCCTAACAAACCATGTGAGCGATCCAATCCCTAAGATAAATGAATAAGCAAGGATTAACCAAACCAGACCAACAATGGCACCATCGGGAGACCAAATCCAACAAAAGAACCCAATAAACATCCTATCCTTTCCACACTCTTTCACAAGCATCAATCCAATACAAAAAAATCCAACCCTCTGTTTATCATGTGTGAATGGACAAACAACTCTCTGTCTCTCGGCAAACAAACCTGAAAGTGCCAACCAAAAACAAAAGAATACATGGACACGGACTAATAGACTAATTCAAATGTACCATAAAAAACGAGACTAAACTAAAGGGCACATGTCTTATTGCATCCACACCTTCCTGACAACACACTATGACGAGCATGTTCTATCAAACAATCCTCACAAACTGACGCCACTTGCATGACACAGGACATGCAGGACCAGCACACACATCAGTAGGCCATGCCAATTGAACTAAAAGAAAAAACCCACCAAGCACTTTCTACCTATGTGCGAAAGAATAGATACCCCATGATAAAGAACACAAACCATGTGTGCATCCACAATTTCAAATTAACCTCAATTGGGGACAATATCCAAAATAGTCGCAAATTCACTTGCAAACTACCATACACACACAATCCAGAACTGTTTCCCACAATTTCTAACACCTCAAAACACAAAAAAGGTAGAAGGAGATGAAAATGCAAGTGTTGAGATT
>NW_021185747.1:0-1296 GCF_002162155.2 Triticum dicoccoides
GATGGTAATGTTACCATCTATAAAGCTCGACTTGTCGCTAAGGGTTATCGACAGGTTCAAGGGATTGACTACGACGAGACATTCTCTCCCGTAGCAAAGCTAAAGTCCGTCCGAATCATGTTAGCAATTGCCGCATACTATGATTATGAGATATGGCAGATGGACGTCAAAACAGCATTCCTTAACGGGCATCTTAAGGAAGAACTGTATATGATGCAGCCGGAAGGTTTTGTCGATCCTCGGAACGCTAACAAAGTATGCAAGCTCCAGCGATCCATTTATGGACTGGTGCAAGCATCTCGGAGTTGGAACATTCGCTTTGATGAGATGATCAAAGCGTTTGGGTTTATGCAGATTTATGGAGAAGCCTGCGTTTACAAGAAAGTGAGTGGGAGCTCTGTAGCATTTCTCATATTATATGTAGATGACATACTCCTGATGGGAAATAATATAGAATTTCTGGACATCATTAAGGCCTACTTGAATAAGTGTTTTTCAATGAAGGACCTTGGAGAAGCTGCTTATATATTAGGCATCAAGATCTATAGAGATAGATCGAGACGCCTCATAGGTCTTTCACAAAGCACATACCTTGATAAGATTTTGAAGAGATTCAGAATGGATCAGTCCAAAAAGGGGTTCTTGCCTATGTTACAAGGTATGAGACTGAGCTCAGCTCAGTCACCGACCACGGCAAAAGATAAAGAAGAGATGAGTGTCATCCCCTATGCTTCAGCCATAGGATCTATTATGTATGCCATGCTGTGTACCAGACCCGATGTAAACCTTGCCGTGAGTTTGGTAGCAAGATACCAAAGTAATCCCGGTAAGGAACACTGGACAGCGGTCAAGAATATCCTGAAGTACCTGAAAAGGACAAAGGACATGTTTCTCGTTTATGGAGGAGACGAAGAGCTCGTCGTAAAGGGTTACGTCGACGCTAGCTTCGACTCAGATCTGGATGACTCTAAGTCACAAACCGGATACATGTATATGTTGAATGGTGGAGCAGTAAGCTGGTGCAGCTGCAAGCAGAGCGTCGTGGCGGGATCTACGTGTGAAGCGGAGTACATGGCAGCCTCGGAGGCAGCACATGAAGCGATTTGGGTGAAGGAGTTCATCACCGACCTAGGAGTCATACCCAATGCGTCGGGGCCGATCAAACTCTTCTGTGACAACACTGGAGCTATTGCCCTCGCAAAGGAGCCCAGGTTTCACAAGAAGACCAGGCACATCAAGCGTCGTTTCAACTCCATCCGTGAAAATGTTCAAGATGGAGACATAGAGATTTGCAAA
>NW_021185748.1:0-526 GCF_002162155.2 Triticum dicoccoides
GACGGACGCCGAGACAAGCACTTGCACCACCGCCACCCTGTCTTAGCGTAACGCGAGTCGAGGCGGACGTCGTCGCGGTAGGGACGACGGAGGCCGAGACGAGCACGTGACACCACTGCCACCCTGTGTCTTAGCGTAACGCGAGTCGAGGCGGACGTCGTCGCGGTAGCGACGCCGGACACCGAGACGAGCACGTGACACCATTCCCACCCTGTCTTAGCGTAACGCGAGTCGAGGCGGACGTCCTCGCGGTAGCGACGACGGACGCCGAGACGAGCACGTGACACCACTGCCACCCTGTCTGTCTTAGCGTAACGCGAGTCGAGGCGGACGTCGTCGCGGTAGCAACGACGAACGCCGAGACGAGCACGTGACATCACTGCCACCCTGTCTTAGCGTAACGCGAGTCGAGGCGGACGTCGTCGCGGTAGCGACGACGGGCGCCGAGACGAGCACGTGACACCACTGCCACCCTGTCTTAGCATATCGCGAGTCGAGGCGGACGTCGTCGCGGTAGCAACGACGG
>NW_021185749.1:0-2591 GCF_002162155.2 Triticum dicoccoides
CATACGTAAAGTCATTGATGTAGCTAGCGACAATAGCGCCCTTCGCTGCCAGATTCCTCAAGAAACTTTCGAGAACATGCACTTTGCTGGCTCTTCACATGGCCATCTCATCTGCTGCTACCGTGGAGATTGTCTTGTTGTCGATGTGTTCACCGGGGCCATGGTTTCGCCTCCACGTCTCCCTTTCAGTGACGGCTACTATGGTGGCACCCTCACTGCTCCACTTACATCTCCCAACTCACATCTCCTTGTAAGCACTCAATCCTCCCTGTTTGATTGGCCCGTTGGAAGTGACTCTTGGGAGGAACTCCAACTTCCTCATGGATGGATATATCAGATCGTGCAGTTCAACGGTCAGTTCATCGCCATGGACCACGGTATGAGGATGTATACTCTGCGGTTGGCCCCTCGGTTAGGCCTGCGGGAGATACCAACCGAGTGGTGCAGCGAGATGGAGCCAGAATCTTTTGTGCAGGCATGGCTTGTGGTCTGCGGCGACGATCTCCTCATGGTCGACCACTTTGTGCACCTGTCGTCCGCAGATCCTGTGTGCCACCGACATGTCGACCGAGCCCGCCAAGTGGGTGAAGGTGAAGACGTTGGACAACTGGGCGATCTTCGTCGGGGGAGACGAGCGGAGCCCTCCGTTGCGCGCCCGGAGCGATGGGGAGGGACGAGCAACAACTTGTACTACGCCCATCACTCTCAGCCTTGGAGCGTGCACGAGCTGCGTGGCCATGTGGACCTTTCTCCAACTAGCCATCCCAACTTCAACTGGCGTAAGAGGTTTGTGCCCACAGCCATGGCCTTGTGGGTGTACCCGAGCATGTTCTACTCCGATGGCCGGTGATTTATTTATCTTGCTGCTCTAGAAGTTCGTTTTCTTTTCTTAAGTGCCGATGCTGGGCTGCTATTGAATTTATTTTGTTTATTCTTCTAGGCAGAGCATCGGCAACCAGACTTGGACATTTTTGCCTGAATATCTTTTTCTTTTGTTGGCTTGTAATAAGAGACACACAAGGGGTTTTTTCTTCATTAAGTACTTTGTGTTCTTGTACTGATAGGGGCATATGCAGTGGGTGCAGAGTTCTCTGTGCTCTCTATGTTCCCATGTGGAGTAGCATCATAGATTAAAATCGTCCGCTATTTGGCCGCAATCTCCCGCTAATCGCAGTTGAGAAATCTACCCGCGATTTTCCAATAGTACAAATCGCGGGAGATCATGCCACTATCGCCCGAGATCGCTCCATTCCTTCGTTTAGCCATCGCGGGAAAATTCTCTGTCGCTTTGCCGCGATTTTAATCTATGAGTAGCATCCATCAAAACAAATGTGTGTTCATCAATAGGAATGATTTTCATGAAAAGCGACTACTAGTACATGTGCTGATAGCTGGGCAGGTACTTCCATGGACTGTAGAAGTTCAGATTGAGAATGAAGCACACGCAGTGGGGAGCTCGTCGCTGATGCCATACTTACGCGTACTGGTTGAGCCTTGTATTGCGTGTACAGGCCAGGCCAATCTTCAGCATGCTGGCCCGGCTCACGCAGAGTCATGCTGTAGAATGAGGTGCTATTGAAGCTGATAGCAGATTTTAACCCTGCTGAACCAAATATTTATAAAGTGTTAAATGTGTATATAAAATATGTTTCTGATGCATACAAAAAAAAATCTATAACAAACATATATGTTCAGTATGAAAAAAGTTGATCATGTATTTGAAAAATTTTAATCAGAAATTTAAAAAATGTTAAATGTGTATAGAAATGTTTGTCATGTATACAAAAAACAATGTGTATGAAAAAAATGTTGATCGTGCATTTTAAAAATGTGAAAAGCGTGTCAGAAATATATTCCTGATGTGTATCAGACAAATATTCCTGTTGTATAAGAAATGTACAAAGTACATTAAATAAAAGTAGGCACAAAAACATATATTTTCACAATTTTAATTATGTATTTGAGAAAACTTAAAAAATGTATATAGAAATGCTCGTGATGACTACGAAAAAATTGTATGTTGTGTGTGAAAAATGTTTGTTGTCTTTAGAAAATGTTCATTGTGTATTTAAAAAATATTGACCATGCATTCAAAAAATGTTAATCCTGTAACTGAAAAATGTTAAACACATATTAAAAAGATGTTTTAGATCTGGAAAATAAATGTGCAATGTCTATGCAGAAAACTAGACATAAAAAATATCCGTAAAAAAAACTAGACATAAAAAATACAAGTTTTGAAAAATCTTAATCATCTATTTGAAAATGTTAAACATGTGTATAAAATATGTGTCTGATGTATATGAAAAATGCTGAATGTGTACTTTTTCTTACATGTGTAAAAAATAAACCTATGAAAATCAACAAAGAGACGAAGTAAAATGTAAAACCAATAATGAAATGAAATGTACCACTGTTTTTTGTTGAAGTCTGGTTAGATTTGTACACATAGTTTTTCCTGTTCATGTTGAAGCATAGTAGTATCTAGTATCAATATCAAATAATCCATGTTATGTAATTGTAGTCTGACCTGAGATGGAGTACAACCGGCAGGCTCACATGGCGTAAATTTCTTTTTACGTATTTTTTTT
>NW_021185750.1:0-1612 GCF_002162155.2 Triticum dicoccoides
AGGCCAAGGTCGACGGCGTCGTCTGTGTGACCATTACATAGTTGACAAACTTGATGGGATTGCACCTGAGAACTCATTGTAGGACAGGTCCACGGACTCCAAATACTTTAAATCACCGATCTGATTTGGGATTTCTCCCATCAACTGGTTACTTGATAAATTCAAATTGATGAGCCAATTAGTAAACTTATCCCCTCTGGAACATGTCCTATTAAACTATTGCTTGACAAATCAAGGTTCACTAATAGCTTGTAGATTTGGAAGTTATAGTCCCGCTTTTGGTCTTTCGTGATTACTGGTATGCTCTCTTCGAAGTTGTAATCCTCGGCAGTGCTCTCAGATATTACTGTCGTCATTGCTTTCAAGTCTAATAGTGACCATGGTATGTTTCCTGATATATTGTTGCCTGATATGTCCAAATTATGAAGGCTAACGATGCAAGTGAGATTGTCCGGAATATGGCCATTGAACATATTGGACCCCAACCTCAAGATCTGCAGCTGTGGCATTTTCTCGGGTAACCACTTTGGTAATCCTCCAGAAAACCTATTGTATGAAGAGAGAAGTGCATATTTCAACCCTAAACTCTTGCCCTAGTCTATTTTACAACCCAGAACTTTAATACCGTCTAAATTACAACCCCTAAGTCTCAAAACCGGTCAGGATTCAACCCTCCCCTCCCTGATGACCGGTTTTGACCTGGGGTGACCAGTTTTGACCAGTCAACGGGTCCAATCAGCATGCCACGTCAGATTTTTTTTTTCAAAATTTCAAGAAAAAGTAAATAAAAATCTATAAGATCAGGGGAAAATATAAAAAGGCAAAATCCGAAAAAAATTGTTCACGAAAAAAGCTAGGGAAAATAAAAGTGATTTTTTTTCTGGAATTTGAGTTTTTGGGTTTTTCCTGGATTTTTTTTGGAAATTCATTTTTTTAATTTCCCTGTTTTTCGGAAATTGGATTTCTTATTTCTTTTCCTGGATTTTCTTCGATTTTACAGGTTGTTTCCTTGGAAATTTTGCATTTTTTGCTGATGTGGCATGCTGACTGGACCTGTTGACTGGTCAAAACCGGTCAACAGAGAGGGGAGGGTTGAATCCTAGCCGGTTTTGAGAGTTGGGGGTTGTAATTTAGATGGTATTGGAGTTCGGGGTTGTAAATTAGACTTGGGCAAAAGTTGAGGGTTGAAATATGCACTTCTCTCTTGTATGAAAGATCGAGGAACTTTAATTGTGACGCACTTTGAAGAAATGTTGGGAATTGTGACGCAACATGGGTGTAAGGGCATCTCCAGCCGGCCCCTCAGGAAGCCCCCCAGGAGCTTTTTTTCAGCGCCGGCGGTCAAAAACGCTCCCAGCCACACCCCCGGGGGCTCGTTTTGCGCCGGTATTAGCGAAAAACACGGCCGGCGCTCACGAGAGAAACCCAACAACCTGGGGGTCGGCCGGGGGCGCCGGCACTACTTTTTTGCATGCGAAACCCCACACGTCGGCCTCTATCTCCACATCTCTCTCTCTCCCCCGTCGCTTTCTCCGCCCCCGCCTCCCCTCTCCCCGTCCACTCTTCTCTCTCTCCCCGGCCAAGCACTCCTTGCTGCGCTCCCGCCCGCAGC
>NW_021185751.1:0-1794 GCF_002162155.2 Triticum dicoccoides
TTAGACTTTGGGTTTTGTTTAGATTAAAAGTTCGCCATAGCTGCAACTTCGCGTACTTCGTTTGTGTTCAACGACCAGACAAAGGCGTCACAGAACCCCACCTTGATCAATAAAGCTTTCATCTTATATTCGCAATATCCAGATTGCAATCTCAGTTTCTTGCTTGTTCTTCGTTTGCTCGCAGGAAACAGACCCTCGTGGTCAGGTTGATCGTGCTCCGGCGTGGTCAATAACCTCTCGGAGTTGGTTTAGCGATTGCTAAGGCGCGACGTCCTCGCACGTTCGTAGTCGGATCGTCAAAGTCGACTGCCACCAAAGCGATATCCATCATCTCATCGAAAGACGGGACACCTTTGCCTCTATCAAGTGGTATCAGAGTTCCAGGTTGCTCGGTGAGATTTTACAGTTTTTCGTAGTTTAGATCGAGTCTGTTCTTCATACCTACAGTCCACGAAAAAGCCACAAAAAAATTAGGGTTAGTTCATCATATCCGAACCAATCTGAGCCTTTGCATAATCTTTTTCGGGTTTTGCTTTGTTGAATTTGCGGTTGGATCGTCATGTCTAGTTGTTGGTCTTAGAGTCTAGTCTTTTAGAGTTTCGAGTTCTGGTCATAAGTTGTCACGCCGCCGCCGCACCATCATCATTGCCCCTGCCATCTACCACCACCGCTTCGAATCCGTATCCATATACCACCACCGCTGTCATATACTACCACCGCTGCCATCTACCACCATATATCCACCACCAATCCGAGTTCTTGTCATATTAGGTTTGTTTTCGAGATCCATCTAGATTCCGATTCGTGTTTCCTTGCCGGAGTAGGTTTCGAAAAAAAAATTGGTCGAAAAAATTTCGTGCCCATCCTGTCAGTTTGACCTAGGAAGAGTTTTGAGACACTCGCCATTATAGTGATTTTTCGCAAAAAAAAGCAGCGCAAAAAAAAAAGAAAACAGCGCAAAAAAAATCCATAGTGTGCTTTTCCCTTGTTTACGTGCCGCGCCGTGATTTTGTTGGTGTTCTAGGCTCGCGTCTCTAGCACAGTCTAGCCTAGGACCAGCACAGTACCGTCGTTGAGCGTTTATTCAACTTTGCATCTCTGAATTGATTATTGTTGACCCTTTTTGCTACCATATTATAAGCCTTCCCAGCTCCAAATACATCTACGTCGTGCGTTTGACACTCCCTGGTAATCGCTCTATCCAAGCTTTGAGAGTTTTTGACTACAACGGTTGCCGATCACCGCCTGCTGCTGGGTAAGAACTGGTAAGAATTTGAGATTTGCTTGACGGATTTGTGACACCCACCACCACCTCTTGTTAGTAGTCTGTAGGATCATATTCTTGTGTGTTTCTATTGCTGCTAACCATGCCAGGATCACAAGCCGACGAGACTGACTGGGAGAACATGACGAATAAGGATTTGCATGATAAATTTCAGCAAATGATGAGTGGACAGGTGCAAGATGTGCTAAACAGATTTGAAGAGGCCATGGAGAAGATAGATGGCATGGAGAAGACGTTCGAAACAAAGCTCGATAACAAGTTTAATGAATTGCTCGGCGCGTCTTCCACCACCACCACCCGCTGCACCTAACGCACCTCTCCAACAACAACAACAACGACTACCTCCACGTCGCGAAACAGATCTCCGCCGAGCGAGCCGTGTTCCTCTTGCGTTTGGCCAAACTGTTGGTGCTGCTATTGATACTTCTGTGGCTCCTGCTGCTGATGCGGAGGAGGATGATTATGTGGGAGATTACGAGGATGAGGTTGCTCAAAATCAGAACTACGTG
>NW_021185752.1:0-1795 GCF_002162155.2 Triticum dicoccoides
TTAGACTTTGGGTTTTGTTTAGATTAAAAGTTCGCCATAGCTGCAACTTCGCGTACTTCGTTTGTGTTCAACGACCAGACAAAGGCGTCACAGAACCCCACCTTGATCAATAAAGCTTTCATCTTATATTCGCAATATCCAGATTGCAATCTCAGTTTCTTGCTTGTTCTTCGTTTGCTCGCAGGAAACAGACCCTCGTGGTCAGGTTGATCGTGCTCCGGCGTGGTCAATAACCTCTCGGAGTTGGTTTAGCGATTGCTAAGGCGCGACGTCCTCGCACGTTCGTAGTCGGATCGTCAAAGTCGACTGCCACCAAAGCGATATCCATCATCTCATCGAAAGACGGGACACCTTTGCCTCTATCAAGTGGTATCAGAGTTCCAGGTTGCTCGGTGAGATTTTACAGTTTTTCGTAGTTTAGATCGAGTCTGTTCTTCATACCTACAGTCCACGAAAAAGCCACAAAAAAATTAGGGTTAGTTCATCATATCCGAACCAATCTGAGCCTTTGCATAATCTTTTTCGGGTTTTGCTTTGTTGAATTTGCGGTTGGATCGTCATGTCTAGTTGCTGGTCTTAGAGTCTAGTCTTTTAGAGTTTCGAGTTCTGGTCATAAGTTGTCACGCCGCCGCCGCACCATCATCATTGCCCCTGCCATCTACCACCACCGCTTCGAATCCGTATCCATATACCACCACCGCTGTCATATACTACCACCGCTGCCATCTACCACCATATATCCACCACCAATCCGAGTTCTTGTCATATTAGGTTTGTTTTCGAGATCCATCTAGATTCCGATTCGTGTTTCCTTGCCGGAGTAGGTTTCGAAAAAAAAATTGGTCGAAAAAATTTCGTGCCCATCCTGTCAGTTTGACCTAGGAAGAGTTTTGAGACACTCGCCATTATAGTGATTTTTCCCAAAAAAAAAGCAGCGCAAAAAAAAAAGAAAACAGCGCAAAAAAAATCCATAGTGTGCTTTTCCCTTGTTTACGTGCCGCGCCGTGATTTTGTTGGTGTTCTAGGCTCGCGTCTCTAGCACAGTCTAGCCTAGGACCAGCATAGTACCGTCGTTGAGCGTTTATTCAACTTTGCATCTCTGAATTGATTATTGTTGACCCTTTTTGCTACCATATTATAAGCCTTCCCAGCTCCAAATACATCTACGTCGTGCGTTTGACACTCCCTGGTAATCGCTCTATCCAAGCTTTGAGAGTTTTTGACTACAACGGTTGCCGATCACCGCCTGCTGCTGGGTAAGAACTGGTAAGAATTTGAGATTTGCTTGACGGATTTGTGACACCCACCACCACCTCTTGTTAGTAGTCTGTAGGATCATATTCTTGTGTGTTTCTATTGCTGCTAACCATGCCAGGATCACAAGCCGACGAGACTGACTGGGAGAACATGACGAATAAGGATTTGCATGATAAATTTCAGCAAATGATGAGTGGACAGGTGCAAGATGTGCTAAACAGATTTGAAGAGGCCATGGAGAAGATAGATGGCATGGAGAAGACGTTCGAAACAAAGCTCGATAACAAGTTTAATGAATTGCTCGGCGCGTCTTCCACCACCACCACCCGCTGCACCTAACGCACCTCTCCAACAACAACAACAACGACTACCTCCACGTCGCGAAACAGATCTCCGCCGAGCGAGCCGTGTTCCTCTTGCGTTTGGCCAAACTGTTGGTGCTGCTATTGATACTTCTGTGGCTCCTGCTGCTGATGCGGAGGAGGATGATTATGTGGGAGATTACGAGGATGAGGTTGCTCAAAATCAGAACTACGTG
>NW_021185753.1:0-3845 GCF_002162155.2 Triticum dicoccoides
GTGGGCCCTTAGAGATTTTCAGAAATTGTTAGATGTGCCTAAAGCCCATCGCACATTTCAAAAATTTCACTGGAGGCAGCATCGAGCTGCCGCTCGATGGGCCGCATGCCTGCTGGCCTCTTCAGCCGGACAGTCCTCGATGTGTTCGTCCCGCTGGTGTTCGCCATCGTGATCGTCACCAGCGTTGTCGGGTTCACCACTTTTGTCTGCGTGTGGGTGGAGGACGAGGAGAGCGCTGAGGCGTGGCAACTATAGGCTATGATAGCTACATTAGTCAAGATGTAGTTTCTAGCTTCTAAATTTTGTCAGCCGTAACAAAGCAAAGCAGAGGAAGTTCTTCTGAACTTTTCAGCAACCATCTGTAAATAGTACGTATATGTGACAGTAAAAAGTTTCAGTAAAAAGACAAGTCTGAAAGCAAGCAAGATGATCAACTAGATTCATCAATCCAGCCCCAACGACACAAATATACTAGACACGAATATACTCCCTCTATCCAAAAAAGCTTGCCCCTCAAATGAATGTGGTGCTAGACGGAAGGGGTATTAACAAGACCACGATTCGATCATAGCCACGACCCTAAACAAGGATGGAATTTTTATTCTTGAACAATATTGGTTCACTTCACCAAGTGACACGTTCCTACTTGTAGGTTGTAGCTACTGCTTGTGCTGCTGCTACACACTAACCAACCATCTGTACCATGAGTTCGACATCATCGCAAAAGACGCCTATTCTGAGTACTCATTTTGCGGATCTGATGAGCTCCTCGCTGAACTCCCATAGTTGCTTCGCCAAGACGTCACTCTTCGCGTGCGCACTCTTCTTCTCCTCATTGCAGTCGGCAAACTATTTGCCTGACATACCCTTCATCTGAGGGTTGAGCCCTACAAAACAAGTGTCGTCGGAGGAGGAGGATCATCGGAGCCGTCGGAGGAAGAGGAGAGGATGATGTAGCCCTTCATCCTCCGTATGATATGAACCTTCTTCCGCTTGAGCTTGGCCGCCCTCGTTGCCTTCGACGCCTCACGTGCGGACTATTCCAGGCTCACCATTCATGAAAGACACACCATTCATGCAGGGATGGTGCTTATCAGCAACAATGAAGAGGATCCAGTGATCACTGCTGTGGTAGTAGAACGAGACCAGATGACTGAGCATCTAGGAAAAGAAGGAGACAAGAATGTTATTCATGTACCTATAGATTGAGCCAACTTCTTGTCAGTTACCTTACTCTCACTAGATAATTTTGAATGGGTAATTTTTTTTGTATTAAGTCTAACATCTGGGAGATCATCACACAAGGATCAAATAGCAGCATTACTATCCCATTTTCAATACCTGAAGTCTTCCCATACACTGAAACACCTCTATCATTTGATTCATTGTTTGAGCAGGAGTCACAAGAACAAGAAGTCACTTCTCCATTAATCTCAGCTTCCAAGGCCTCAGCATTAGCATCCACTACCTCAGCCCTACACAACAACAAAAAGAGAAAGGATAAGCTTCCTCTGGTTGAAACTGAGGTAAGAAGAAGTTGCAGAATCCAAAAACTTACCAAGGGCTATAAAAAGAATATATGTTTTGACAGAAATTGCCTTGCTTGTCATGCTCTTCCACCACCAATACCTGCCAAAGTAGCTAAAAGTCTTAATACTTCTTTCTGTAAGGTTTCTGACAAGGACACCTCGGAGGAGCTACTTACCAGCAAGCACAAGAAGCACAAGAGTATTCCTACAACAAGGGGTGGCCCCAAAGCCACTCAGACAAGCAAGGAGAACTCCAAGACCTCCAAGGAGCAGAGCAAATAAGTAGACAATGCCTGGTAGCAGACCGGAATTTTGGTTGTAAGGCAGTTCACCTTTATGTTCATTTGGGTCAAGTTGAACTTGTCTGTCATGTGTACCAGTGGATATGTAATTGCAGAGTCTGTGGTCTTTTATCTCTTTGTCACCAAGCTATGTAGAACTATTGCTCTTCAAGTGTTATCTGCTCCTAAGCACCTCTCTCATCAGCCTCTACCTGACAAAGAGCTTTGCAGTATATTTTCCTTTCATCCGGGTACTGATTTAAGACAGAGCAGGGCTAGCAAGCTTGCAACATTTCATTTCTATGATGGCTAGGGAGTGGACAATCTTGAATTGGAACATTAGGGGGATCAATGACCCATATAAGTGTTTTGCTATCAGAAATAAAATTGCAGAATCGCAATGTGCCATTCTGTGTTTACATGAGACTAAGAAAGAACATTTTGATAGTGGGTACATTAAAAATTTATGTCCCAGAAGAATCAATAAATTTGCATTCATGCCTTCTATTGGTGCATCAGGTGGACTCATTTTTTCTTGGAATGATCAAATCTTTCATGGCCAATTGACCCATTCTAATGATTACTCCATATCTATCACTTTCACATCCAATCCCAATGGAGATTCATGGCTTCTATCTAACATATATGGTCCTTGTCAACACAATGATAGAAGAAACCTTATTGAATGGTTAAAAATGTGCAAATTTAGGATGGTACCAATTGGATGGTGCTTGGAGACTTTAACTATATCAGGTATCCTCACAACAGGAACAGAGAGGAGGGCAACATCACAGACATGTTGGCCTTTGATGAAGCAATTAGTAATCAGGCTCTTATTGAGATTCCACTGAAAGGGAGGAAATATACTTGGAGTAACATGCAGGATGCCCCTCTTCTAGAAAAGCTAGATTGGTGTTTCACTTCAGAATCCTGGACACTAAGCTTTCCATCCACTATGGCATTCCCCCTTGCTAAGACCACTTCTGATCATGGGTCTATCATGATAACAATTGGTACATCCATTCCTAGAGCTAATATTTTCAGATTTGAAAACTTCTGGCTGGAACATTCTGATTTTCAAGAGGTGGTTCAAAGAATTTGGAGTCAAGAACTACCACATCTGGATAGTGCAAAAAACCATAGCCACTAAATTTAAGAGATTGAGGAAAGGGTTAAGGATCTGGGCCAGGAACACTTCTGATCTGAAGAAAATCATTGAGAACACCAACTTCATGATCCTCTGCTATGACTATATTGAGGATGTAAGGGAACTAACACTGGTAGAATCAAATAGCAGAGTTATACTGAAAGCTCATCTGGAATCTATGTTGAAACAACTACGTTTATACTGGAAACAAAGGGCCACCATTAGGCAGATTAAGGTGGGGGAGGCCAATACTAAGTATTTCCAAGCTTAGGCTACCATCAAATTCAGGAACACCTGTATTGCTATGCTCAAAGATGAAACTGGTGAGGAACATGACACTCACCAAGCAAAGGCATCTATCTTATATAGAGCCTTTAAAAATAGGATGGGAACCAGTGATACCACACATAATCCTCTGCACCTACAGCATCTGATTTGCCCCAGGATAATCTTCAGGAGCTAGAAGCTCCATTTAGTAGAGAGGAAATTGATGAGGCTATCAAAAACAAGCTTGCTGACAAAGCTCCTGGCCCTGATGGTTTTAATGTTGCCTTTCTCAAAGCTTGTTGGGGGATAATTAAGGAGGATTTTTATAAACAAATTGAAGATTTCCACAAGGAGACAGTAAACCTGTAAAGTATTAACTACACTTTTATCACATTGGTCCCTAAGACAGAGTCTGCATCCTCTCCAGCTGAATTCAGACCCATTTTCCTCCTCAATTGCACTCTCAAAATAATCACAAAGCTACTAGCCAATAGACTACAGAAAGTAATTTTGAGACTAGTCCACATAAACCAATATGGGTTTCTCAATAACAGATGCATACAAGATTGTCTTGCTTGGTCCTATGAATACATTCATTAGTGCTATCAGTCAAAAAAAAAA
>NW_021185754.1:0-934 GCF_002162155.2 Triticum dicoccoides
CAAGACCACATCCACATCCTTACTACATCCAATGGTTCAACAACAGCGGCAAGGTTAAGGTAACACGTACTGTTCGTGTGCATTTTAGTATCTCTACATATGCTGATTATGTTGATTGTGATGTGGTACCTATGCAAGCATGTTCCTTATTACTTGGTAGACCATGGCAATTTGATAAAAATTCTGTACACCATGGTAGAAACAATCACTATACTCTTGTTCATAAGGATAAAAATATTACTTTGCTTCCTATGACTCCTGATTCCATTTTGAAAGATGATATTAATAGAGCTAATAAAGCACAACAGGAGAAGAATAAGAGTGAAAATCAGATTGTGGCAAAAGAATTTGAGCAACAAATGAAGCCTAATAATAAACCATCTAGTGTTGCTTCTGAAATTAAATTTAAAAGTGCATGTTTATTTGCCACCAAATCTGATATTGATGAGCTAGATTTCAGAAAATCTGTTTGCTATGCTTTTGTGTGCAAAGAGGCATTATTTTCATTTGAGGACGTGCCTTCCTCTTTGCCTCCTGCTGTCACTAACATTTTGCAGGAGTTCGCTGACGTTTTTCCACAAGACGTGCCACCGGGATTACCGCCTATTCGAGGGATTGAGCATCAGATTGACTTAATTCCCGGTGCTTCACTGCCAAACCGTGCACCATACCGTACCAATCCAGAGGAGACGAAGGAGATTATGCGTCAAGTACAAGAGCTTCTTGACAAAGGTTATATACGCGAATCCCTTAGTCCTTGTGCTGTTCCTATTATTCTAGTGCCGAAAAAGGATGGTACATCACGTATGTGTGTTGATTGTAGAGGCATTAATAATATTACTATTCGTTATCATCATCCTATTCCTAGGCTAGATGATATGCTTGATGAATTGAGTGGCTCTACAATATTCTCCAAAGTTGATTTGCGTAGTGG
>NW_021185755.1:0-1784 GCF_002162155.2 Triticum dicoccoides
CAACACACCAAGTTGTAAGCGCAGTGCTCGTTGTCGAACGAGAGGAGGACGGACATAAGTTCTCGCTTCAAAAGCCGGTATACTATGTATCCACTATCCTCACACCATGCAAGTCACGGTACCCACATTATCAAAAGATAGCATACACGGTCTTCATGGCATCCTGGAAACTACGACACTACTTTCAAGAGTGTTCAATCACGGTGGCCTCCGAAGTACCACTCAACGATATAATAAATAACTGCAATGCCACAGGCCGGATTGCTAAGTGGGCCATCGGGCTCCCCCCGTTCGACATTACATATAAACCATGGTGAGCCATTAGATCGCAAGTATTGGCTAACTTTGTCGCCGAATGGACAGAAGCCGAACTCCCTAAAGAGTACGACGCATACTCCTATTGGATCATGCACTTTGACGGCTCTAAAATGATAGCTGGTCTGGGAGTGGGTGTTGTCTTGACATCCTCCACCGGAGATACAGTCCAATACGTACTCCAAATACTATACACAGACTCCAACAATGCAGCCAAATACGAGGCTTTGTTGCATGGTCTTCGGATGGCTGTCTCCATGGGCATCCAACGCCTAGAAGTGTGTGGGGATTCGAACCTTGCAATATCTCAAATAAATGGAGACTTCGACGCCAAGGATCCAAAAATGGCGGCTTATCCTAATGCCGTCCTCCAAATGTCAGCTCGATTCGAGGGTCTTGAATTTCATCATGTGGTTCGAGAAAACAATCAAGCGGCAGATATCCTTGCCCGCATTGGTGCTAAGCGCAACCCCGTCCCACCTAACGTCTTCTTGGAAAGGTTGTTCAAGCCATCCATGGTGTGGCAAGGGGAAACCGGCAATACTAGTCCGGATCCGACCACAACCCCAGATCCCGAACACACTGACATAATCGGAGGCTCTGCCACCGAAGTAACACCTTCGGCCCATCTGATCATGGTTGTCATTGCCCCATGGACCGAACCCTTCTTAGCCTACCTAAATAGGCAAGAACTCCCCGAGGATCAAAATGAGGCACGCTGCATTGTGCGGCGCTCTAAAGCCTACAAGGTCCACGAGGGAGAGCTTTATAAGAAAAGCGCTACCGGAGTACTTCAAAGATGTATCTCTGAAGAGGAAGGGCGGCAACTCTTGGCCAAAATTCATGTTGGACTCGGCGGCCACCACGCCGCAACTCGGGCCCTTGTAAGCAAGGCCTTCCGTATAGGTTTCTACTGGCCGACAACCCGAGCAGACGCATAGGACCTCGTCCAACATTGCGTCGGTTGCCACCTCTTCGCCAACCAAAGCCATATGCCGCCCACTGCTCTCCAAACAATCCCCATAACTTGGCCCTTTGCGGTCTGGGGGCTCAATATGGTTGGACCCCTTAAAGGAGGAAGCCATAATAAAAAATACCTTTGGTCATGGTGGATAAATTCACCAAATGGATATAGGGCAAACCAGTTAAAACGGCCGAATCCGGACCAGTGATAGACTTCATATCAGGGGCCGTGCACCATTATGGTGTCCCCCACAACATCATCACCGATAATGGCTCCAATTTCATAGCCGATGAGGTGAAAACTTGGTGCGGCAACATGGGCATTAAGCTCGATTACGCCTCTGTCTATCACCCTCAAACAAACGGTCAAGTCGAACAAGCAAACAGTCTTATTATGAGCGGCATCAAACCTAGACTAGTGCGATCTCTGAAGGAATCAGACACGCACTGGGTCGAGGAGCTTGACTCCGTACTATGGGGGCTGCGGACCACGCCAAATCGCACTA
>NW_021185756.1:0-1460 GCF_002162155.2 Triticum dicoccoides
ACAGAGATCAGAATGTACTAGATCAATGATGGCGCGCGTTGCCGCGCCCGTCTATTTTTGCTCTTAGTTGTTAGAGATTGATGTGTTTGCAACTTTAAAAGCATCATGCTTTCTCATAGCTTATGCTTGAATCCATTTTTTGGAATTAGTGGTATGCAATTGAAGAGAGGAATTCGGTTAATCTACAATAGTGGCATGCAACCGAAGAGAGAAATTTGGTTGACCTGCAAGAAAATGACATGTTGAGCCTTTTTTTACTCCTAATAGACTTGTTGGTTCAGGTTGTGAAATCAAAGAAATGGGTTTTGAATTAAGATGGTTGATACATGTTGCGTCATTGATTGTGATACTTTCGGCTCTAAAAAAACTCTATCGCAAATACTCCCTTCATGACATCTACAAACAGAAGTATCTAGGAAAGACATTCGAAATATTTGAGAAACTAAGAATACAAATAAGCCATACAAATATTTTAGAAATATTGGACAACATTTATTATTTAAACAATCACAATGCATTCGAACATTGCTGCCAGCCTGCAATAAAATTCTATTGTACATTGCAGTACAACAAACAAAAGATTCTCCAAGAGATTACAGAATAAGGAGTAAAAGCAGAAGTCGAGTTCTCGAAACATTAGCACAGCAAACGAGAATTTGTATAGGATCAATATAGGGGGTACATAAATTTAAGTGAATCCATCATCAGTGAGTGTAAAACAAAAGGACGATTTGTAGGGTATCTCCAACATTCTTAAACAGTTCCTGCCAAGGGCACTAAGGACATGGAACACAGATACACTGTGAGAACAAATAGTTACAAGGGAAGGCAATAAACTAAAAGGAACATCCATTGAGAACAAGAGCAACAAGCAATAAATGAATAAAGTACACAAGCCCAAATGGCAACCTTAAACGTAATGAGCATCACTTCTAAATGGGTATTCTAACAGCTATATGCAAGTTGGTGCACACTTTCTTCCTGGGAAAAGAAAAGACTTTGTGGTTGGTTGTAGGGGCACCAACCTGGATAAATCAAAGCCAACAAATCCAGTGTTCGAATGATCAATTTTAGAATCAAAATATTCTTGGGCCCAACCGTTCATAAGATATAGACCTCTTCCATTACTAACAAAGATAGATATCTTGTTTCGTGAAAATTTAACTATCACCTTGCATACCTCCATGTATTTTACTGGACAGCTAGCAAATAGGTATTGATTAGCATATGCGAATTATCATCCTACATTTTTTCTAAAGAAAATCAGATCACCTGGCTGACATAACCTGCATGTATCAATTCTTGTCTTTCAAGTGCAATAGTTTTTCATTTGGGAATGCAGTATGAAACATTGGTTCAAAATGAATCATAGTACAGCATCTATTCTTGTTTAATCTCTTGTTTGGGTTATAAAGCACAAGCATACAAAGCATGCGTGAGTTAATCTCGGAAAAATATCA
>NW_021185757.1:0-1165 GCF_002162155.2 Triticum dicoccoides
GGGGGGGGGATCCAGCGAGCCTTGTACTCTAAGTTTCTTGTTGGGGAATGTAGTATTTCAAAAATTTTGCCTACGATCACGCAAGATCTATCTAGGAGAAGCGTAGCAATGAGCGGGGAGAGTGTGTCCACGCAATACCCTCGTAGACTGAAAGCGGAAGTCTTTAGTAACGCGATTGATGTAGTCGAACGTCTTCGCGATCCAACCGATCCAAGTACTGAACGTATGGCACCTCCACGATCAGCACACGTTCAGCTTGGTGACGTCCCTCGTACTGTTGATCAAGTTGAGGCTGAGGGAGAGTTTTGTCAGCACGATGGCATGGTGACGGTGATGATGAAGTTACCGGCGCAGGGCTTCGCCTAAGCACTACGACGATATGATAGAGATGTGTAATTGTAGAGATGGGCACCGCACATGGCCACGTATATAAAGGAGGGGAGGGAAGAGGTGGCCGGCCCAAGGGGGGCACGCCAGGTGTGGGTAATCCTATTAGGACTTTCCAGTACAAGTAGGATTCCCCTCCTCTTTCCTATTCCTAGTAGGAGAAGAAGGGAAGGAGGAGGAGGAGAGAAGCAAAGGGGGGCGCCCCCCAAACCCTAGTCCAATTCGGTTTGGGCTAGGGGGGGTGGGGTGTGCCACTCCCTGGCCGGCCTCCTCTCTTCCACCACTAGGCCCATGAGGCCCAACAACTTCCCGCAGGGGGGGGGGTCGGTAACCCCCGGTACTCCGAAACTCATCCAAAGCGACCCGAACCATTCCGTTGTCCGAATGTAACCTTCCAATTTATGAATCTTTATGTCTCGACCATTTTGAGACTCCTTGTCATGTCCGTGATCTCATCCGGGACTCCGAACAAACTTCGGTCAACAAATCATATAACTCACAATACAAATCGTCATCAAACGTTAAGCGTGCGGACCCTACGGGTTCGAGAACTATGTAGACATTTCCGAGACACATCTCCGGTCAATAACCAATAGCGGAACCTGGATGCTCACATTGTCTCCTACATATTCTACGAAGATCTTTGTCATCGGTATGTTAGTTGCCCGAGATTCGATCGTCGGTATCATCATACCTAGTTCAATCTCTTTACTGGCAAGTCTCTTTACTCGTACCGGAATGCATCATCCCGCAACTAACTCATTAGTCACATTGCTTG
>NW_021185758.1:0-1104 GCF_002162155.2 Triticum dicoccoides
AGGAGCTTGGGGTAAGGAGATGGAATTTAGAGGGTAGAGTAGTTGACTTCAAGAAGCACTTGAAAGAAACACAGAGAGGAAACCAACTCCAAATAAAAGCCAAATAATGCAAAAAAAAGTTTTTGTTGGTCCAAACTTTCATGCTTTAATAGTGAAAATGAAATGTTACAAAATGCAGGGTGTGACAGACCTACCCCCCTTACAAGAATCTCGTCCCCGAGATTCCTAAACTAGGCTTAAAAGAGATACGGAAATTCGGATCTAAGGTAGTCTTCACGCTCCCAAGTTGCTTCTGCTTCAGTGTGGTTGCTCCATTGGACCTTGAAGTACTTGATGGTGCGGCTTCGAGTGCGTCGTTCAGCCTCATCCAGAATGCAGATGGGCCGCTCACGATAAGTCAAATCAGGTTGAAGATCAATGGCTTGATGATTGACGTCCTTGTAGAGGTCGGGCTTGTCTGGAACTTGGAGACACTTCCGGAGTTGTGACACGTGGAACACGTTGTGCACATCAGAAAGTTCAGGTGGAAGTTCCAACTGGTAAGCCACCTCCCCTCGTCACTCAGTGATCTTGAAGGGCCCAATGTATCTCGGAGCGAGCTTTCCCCTGACATGAAAGCGCTGGGCCCCTTTGAGAGGGGTGACCCGGAGATAGACATGGTCTCCAACTCGGAAGTTTATGTCTCTGCGACGTGAGTCCGCATAGCTCTTCTGCCTTGACTTGGCAGACTTCAGACGCTCTCTGACAAGCTGGACTTGCTCTTCTGCTTCACGAAGGATATCAGGCCCAAAGACGAGTCCTTCTCCGGTCTCCGACCAGTTGAGAGGTGTACGGCACTTCCGCCCGTATAACACTTCAAATGGTGCCATCTGAAGGCTGGCCTGATAACTGTTGTTGTAAGAGAACTCGGCGAAAGGGAGGCAATCTTCCCACCTAGCTCCATAAGCTAAGACACAGGCTCGGAGCATGTCTTCGAGTATTTGATTCACTCGCTCGGTCTGACCTCCGGTCTGTGGGTGGAAAGCAGTGCTGAAGGACAACTTGGTCCCCATAGCCTCCTGGAATTTCTTCCAAAACCTTGAGGTGAACTGGGTTCCTCGATCT
>NW_021185759.1:0-918 GCF_002162155.2 Triticum dicoccoides
ACAACGCTCACAGTTCACCAAGAGGCAACATGTTCGATCGGCTTCAGTTAGCAGCAGTAGCGAAGGAACCGCTCGATCAGGTTTAGTTAACAGCCATCAATCGATTGCTCGGGTTCAGTAATGCGTAGCTTGCAGTGTAATGGCTCGGGTTCAGTTAGAGCCCAACGCCTCGCTTGGGTTCAGTTAGAGCGTAACGCTTCGCACACACGCGTGCGTGTATGAGAGAAACACGCATCGCTCAGCCCCCGACCACCCACCGTAACCGGGAACTCCCCCAATATTTTCCATGCCCTTGCTTCAACCACAGTTTTTTCCGTCATGGACAGCCCAAAGAATGTCATGCAGCTGCGTCTCTGGATCGCCCAGGACGAAAAGCCCATTTTTTGTCATGATTTTTTGTCGTAGAAGTAGGAGCCCACCACATCTACGATGATACTGGGTTTTGTCACAATTATTGTCATCGAAGTGTCATAAGCATGACAGAAAAAATTTCATTCGGCCCAAAATGTCACGAATGTGTCTTTTTTTGTAGTGATCCTCAGAGATTGGTAGATAGTTACTATCCTCCGAGTCCTCGTTCCCGACTTGATCATCAGGGTTACCTTGCCCATCCTCCCAATCATCTTGTTCGGATGTTGGATCGACGAGGGCTTTGGGGTCTTCGGTGTTCTCCGGAGTGTTATTGTCTTCGGTGTTGGTATTACTATCTTTTTCGCGACGTGATTTTGAGCGGCGCCGCTGACGTTGATGCTTTGGAGGCGGCTCAGCAGGCTTATCCTCAACCGGATCCTTCCTGCCGTCGTCGTCATTCTCTTTGGGTGTGTCCACCATATACACGTCATATGTGGAGTTGGTCGTCCAACGTCCGATAAATAGCAGGTCTTGGCCTTGTTCGTCTCCGGCATCGTCATCCATGCG
>NW_021185760.1:0-1204 GCF_002162155.2 Triticum dicoccoides
AACTTAGGCGAGCACGAGGCTGCAGCTAAGCCTCCGAGTGGAAGGCTGGCTTACCACTCGGTAGGATTTTCACAACTTAGGCGAGTGCTTGGACTGCAGCTAAGCCCCCGAGTGAGAGGGTTGCTCTTCACTCGGTAGGATTTTTATAACTTAGGCGAGCACGAGGCTGCAGCTAAGCCTCCGAGTGGAAGGCTGGCTTACCACTCGGTAGGATTTTCACAACTTAGGCGAGTGCTTGGACTGCAGCTAAGCCCCCGAGTGAGAGGGTTGCTCTTCACTCGGTAGGATTTTTATAACTTAGGCGAAACGGATTCGCAGCTAAGCCTCCGAGTGGGAGTCTGGCTCACCACTCGGTAGGATTTTGATAACTTAGGCGAAACGGATTCGCGGCTAAGCCTCCGAGTGGGAGTCTGGCTCACCACTCGGTAGGATTTTTACAAACTTAGGCAAAACGGATTCGCAGCTAAGTCACCCACTGAGGGGAATTTCATTGGACAAAAAATAAAAAGTGATAGATATTATGGAGGAACTATGACGCTTATTATTTTGAGGTCCATGAACTACAGAAGTATTTTATTGCAACTCATCCGAGTGATAAAGCTTAAGTGTAAAACGGGCGGAGTAGCTCCGCGTTCCAAGCTCGGGGCTCGTCGATATTATGCTTGACGTTGTAAAGACGGTATGCCCCGTTGTGGAGAACCTTGGTGACGATGAAGGGGCCTTCCCAACAAGGAGCAAGCTTGTGTGGTTTGTGCTGATCCACTCGGAGAACCAAATCTCCTTCCTGGAAGGCTCGACCTCTCACGTTTCGGGCGTGGAAACGCCGCAGATCTTGTTGGTAGATGGTCGACCGGATCAGAGCCATCTCCCTTTCTTCCTCTAAAAGGTCGACTGCGTCCTGCCGCGCTTGTTCAGCTTCTGCTTCGTTGTAAATTTCAACTCGAGGAGCATTGTGGAGAAGATCACTCGGCAAGACTGCTTCAGCTCCATAGACCAAGAAGAATGGAGTTCTTCCGGTCGACCGATTAGGCGTGGTCCGCAGTCCCCAGAGTACAGATGGAAGTTCGTCGACCCAAGCTCCAGCCGCGTGTTTGAGATCACGCATCAGTCGAGGCTTCAGTCCCTTGAGAATCAGTCCATTAGCTCGCTCTGCTTGTCCATTCGACTGCGGATGGGCGACTGATGCGTAGTCGACCCGTGTGCC
>NW_021185761.1:0-1811 GCF_002162155.2 Triticum dicoccoides
ACTTGGATGATGTGGATTACCTTGTTGAAGACAACGTAATGGATGAATTTGCTTATCACCGGAAATGGAAGAGACCCGTGGTAGAATGGCACATTGGCGGTGCAAGCTGGGAACAAAATGCAAATGCTGGGAATGATTCTGGTAACTGGGGAAGAACCCAATAATAGAGAGTGAATTCACTGTTTGAAAAGGTCATAGCATTGCCGAGGAAACTGAGAGGAATCCAGTTAGAGCCGATGGTAACACGTAGCGCTTGAGCGTGCTCTCAAGAACCTGAGCATTTCCACAATCATCAAGGTTTTACCAACATCCGTGTCAAGGGTCCGGTAACACAACTTACTACCATGTTGAACAACGATGGACGATGCAGATGCATAAGAAGATAACATCATCTCAGATTTCACCCTAGCGAGGCCAAGGAGACAAAATCTGGGCGATCGACCGAGAGACATTTAGCACTCCGCTTCTAATGTTCTCCTTGATGTGCTAGCGTAATCCATAGATAATTATGGTTTGATATCTAGAACATCAAGTAAAAGGTCGGACTTCGGGAGCAATAGAATCCATAAGGAACAGTTACGGAGGTAAATCCTACGAAATCCTTATGGGGAGGTGGCCAACTTCTTCAATCAAGATACTACAATAATAGGTCTTTCGGCTGGGTGGTGCTGACCACGACATCCACTTTACCGGTTTCCGAGGGACCGATATTATAGTTCTTGGGAAATGTTCCAACCATCATATCTGCCTGAGATTCAGATCTGGTTGGTGTCAGAATATTCCAGACCCATCGAGTCTAGGAAGAAAAATGAAAGTTTGCAACACAAATCGACGAGATGACGTTGCGGGATTCTCGGGAGATGAACTACGATAGCAAGCTCCAAAACATGAGCTGGTTCTGCTACAAACATGTGAACACGCTGTCCGAGACAAACATGACCACGTGGTAGTCTTATAATAAAACACTACCGAGTTCAGGTGGGGGAACCATCACGAGGGTATCGAAGTCCTTACATAAGTCCGGATTAGCTCTTATGAAGGAACTCCTTCTCCTTGAACAAATCAATCAGTGGCTTGGTGTGCTAGGGATACATATAGATTGAAGGTTGCAAGTCTTCAAACCACAGCATTCTTCGCACGTGTGCATGGCTGATTTGCGATGATTCCAGAGGAAGCAACATTGACTTTCTCGAGTCCACGGCGGCAACTTGCATCAAAGGCACATGAACTAGAGGAAGTCACTTCTTACATCCGAACATATGCTTCATGAGCTAGCATGAACAAATGCTTTCAAAAGTTTCCAACACTAGCTTAATGTTCAGCAAAATTATGAAGAAGACAAGGATGTTGTCAATGGGCACAACAACAATTCATCTGGGTTTCCTTTTAAAAGGAATTCCATAGTTAAGTGAACAAGTGATAGCATTGGTCAGACCAAAGATGTAATGGTGTATGCTCGAGGGATCAACCACGAATAAGACAACATTACGAGCATCGTTGGTACTGATTTGATTTGACGATAGCCCACACTCAAATCAAAGGATTGATAAGACAATAGGTCCAGCAACTGACCACAGGGACCAATCGATGAAGATATCATCTTTCTTCAACACACACTACACAAGAATATCCCTTTGGAACGAACTAAGTCAGGCAAGCTTTTATCTTCCAACTCTCCAAGTTGTTGTTCAGCTTAGCCAACTAGCTCAGGGGTATCCCCACAGATTCTTGGAGAAGGGGTGGTTTACAGGATAAACCAACTTGATCACGAGCTCAACATAACAGTCAGGTGACAACCTGGTAATACTTCC
>NW_021185762.1:0-1404 GCF_002162155.2 Triticum dicoccoides
TTCTGCCTCATTGTTGGAGGAATCAAAGTGAATCTGGAGCACATATCTGAGCTTATCTCCTCTGGGGGAAACCAGGACAACCCCAGCACCGGAACCATTCAACATCTTAGAGCCATCAAAAAACATGGTCCAATGCTCCGAGTGAACTTCAGTCGGCTGCTGTTGTTCAATCCACTCGGCGAGGAAATCTGCTATCGCCTGGGACTTAATGGCTTTCTTTGCCTCAAACTTGATATCAAGGGGAAGAAGTTCAATCGCCCATTTGGCCACTCGACCAGTTGCATCTCTGTTGTGCAAAATCTCTGATAGTGGAGCGTCGCTGACGACTGTGATGGAATGGTCAGAGAAATAATGAGCAACCTTCTTTGTGGTCATGTATATTCCATACACAAGCTTCTGATAATGAGGATATCTCTGCTTGGATGGAGTCAAGACTTCAGACAAATAATACACTGGGCGCTGTACTTTGAGAGCTTTTCCTTCTTCTTCCCGCTCGACCGTTAGCACAGTACTGACGACTTGTCCTGTGGCTGCGATGTAGAGCAACAGAGGCTCTTTGCTGATTGGAGCAGCAAGCACCGGCTGGGTGGAGAGCAGAGCTTTTAGCTCGGCAAACGCTGCATCAGCTTCTGGAGTCCACTCGAACCTGTCAGCCTTCTTCATCAGTCGGTAAAGAGGCAGTGCCTTTTCACCGAGTCATGAGATGAATCGACTTAATGCGGCCAAGCATCCAGTAAGCTTCTGGACATCGTGCACTCGCACAGGGCGTTTCATTCGGAGAATAGTGCCAATCTTCTCTGGGTTAGCGTCGATTCCCCGTTCGGAAACGAGAAAACCGAGTAACTTGCCACCAGGAACTCCAAATGTGCACTTTGATGGATTGAGCTTGATATCATACCTTCTGAGGTTGGCAAATGTTTCGGCGAGGTCAGCGAGTAGGTCGGAACCTTTTCGTGACTTGACAACAATATCATCCATATAAGCTTCCACATTCCGACTGATTTGAGTGAGTAGACACTTCTGAATCATTCGCATAAATGTGGCTCCAGCATTCTTGAGGCCGAATGGCATGGTGATATAGCAGAAGCACCCGAATGGAGTGATGAAAGCTGTTTTTACCTCATCGGGCCCGTACAGACGGATCTGGTGGTACCCGGAGTAAGCATCTAAAAAAGACAACCTCTCGCATCCCGCGGTCGAGTCAACAATTTGATCTATGCGAGGGAGAGGAAAGTGATCTTTCGGGCAGGCCCGGTTGATGTGCTTGAAATCAATGCACATTCGGAGCGACTTGTCCTTCTTAGGAACCATGACGACATTAGCGAGCCACTCGGAGTGGTATATCTCTCGGATAAATCCTGCCGCCAACAGTCGAGCCACTTCTTCACCGATGGCCTTTCTCTT
>NW_021185763.1:0-1561 GCF_002162155.2 Triticum dicoccoides
TAGCATTATTCCCTCTCTTGGTCCTGGGAAAACCGGTAATGAAATCCATACCAATTTTATCCCATTTCCATTCAGGAATAGCTAGGGGTTGAAGGGTGCCAGCAGGCCGTTGATGCTCTGCTTTTACACGACGACAGACGTCGCAATTAGCAATATACTGAGCAATTTCTCTCTTCATCCTAGTCCACCAGAACCTCTGGCGTAGGTCCTGATACATCTTAGTACTACCGGGATGAATGGTGAGAGGAGATTCATGAGCTTCCTTAAGGATCAAACGCCTCAGGTTTCGCACTTTGGGAACCACTAGTCGATTCCCGAAGTATACGACCCCTTGATCATTAATGGAGAAACAATTCGCAACTCCTTTCTGGATGTTTCTCTTGATGCGGGAAATTCCCGGATCTACCTTCTGTGCTTTGATAATCTGATCCGCAAGGGTAGGTTTTGCCACCAAGGTGGAAAGAAAACCTTGAGGTACAATGTGAAGGTTAAGCTTCCGAAATTCCTCATGGAGAAGCGGTTGACTTTGTTGTAACATCAGGTTGTTACAATAAGATTTACGACTTAGCGCATCAGCCATGACGTTGGCTTTCCCTAGGGTGTAGGTTATTCCTAAGTCGAAGTCTGTGATCAACTCAACCCAACGTCTCTGCCTGAGATTCAGATCCGGTTGGGTGAAAATGTACTTCAGACTTTGGTGATCAGTGAATATTTCGCAACGATTTCCGAGGAGGTAATGTCGCCAGGTCTTAAGTGCATAGACTACGGCTGCAAGCTCTAGATCATGAGTAGGATAATTCTCCTCATGTGGGTGCAATTGCCGTGAAGCGTAAGCAATTACGTGTCGATCTTGCATGAGAATGCAACCTAGTCCTTGTCGCGAGGCGTCGCAGTAGATAACAAAGTCCTTGGAGAAGTCTGGCGGTACCAGTACGGGAGCAGAAGTCAGGCGTCTTTTCAGTTCCTGAAAACTGTGCTCACATTGTGGAGTCCACTCGAACTTCTTATCTTTCTTGAGGAGTTCGGTTAGAGGTTTAGCAACTTTGGAGAAGTTCTCGACGAAGCGACGACAATAGCTCGCTAAGCCCAGAAAACTCCGAATTTGCTTGACCGATTCAGGTGGAGTCCAATTAAGGACGGCTTGAACTCGCTCAGGGTTAACAGCAATACCTTTACCAGATATTACATGACCCAGATAGGTCACTTCTGACAACCAGAATTCACATTTAGAAAATTTGGCATAAAGGCGATGCTCTCGAAGTTTCTTCAACACTAGCCTTAGATGTTCGGCGTGTTCTTCCTCGTTCTTGGAGTAGATGAGTATATCATCGAGGTAAACCACGACGAATTTGTCCAAATACTCCATGAAGATTGAGTTCATTAACCGAGAAAAGGTGGCTGGAGCGTTGGTTAAACCGAAGGACATGACGGTGTACTCGTATTGGCCATAACGAGTAACAAAGGCCGTTTTAGGAATGTCCCCGTTTCTGATTTTGATTTGATGGTAGCCCAACCTCAAATCCATCTTGGAGAAGACTGAGGATCCAGCGAGCTGATCATA
>NW_021185764.1:0-2039 GCF_002162155.2 Triticum dicoccoides
ACGACGGTGTCGAACACCCCTTAACTGGTCAGAGACCGGGGAAAGACAATTCTTTGGCCCGGATATGATTCAGGAAGCAGAAGAGCAAGTTCGTATCGTTCGTGAAAAGTTGAAAACAGCCCAATCTCGTCAAAAGAGTCAATATGACCGAAAACATAAGGCTATGACTTTCGAGGTTGACGAGAAGGCTTATCTTCGGGTCACCCCTCTGAAGGGAACCCATCGTTTCGGTATCAAAGGCAAATTGGCTCCTCGTTACATTGGACCTTTTCGCATCCTTGCCAAACGAGGAGAAGTTGCCTACCAGTTGGAACTACCTCCGCACCTCTCCAGAGTTCACGATGTCTTCCACGTTTCTCAACTCAGGCGTTGCTTCTCGGATCCTATCCGTGAAGTGGACCACGAAACGCTTGATCTTCAAGATGATCTTACATATCGAGAGTACCCCATTCGTATCCTCGATCAAGCCGAACGTACCACCCGGCGCCATAATATCAAATTTCTCAAAGTTCAATGGTCGCACCATTCTGAGGATGAAGCAACCTGGGAAAGGGAGGATCGTCTTCGACTCGAGTATCCCGCCTTCTTCCCGGAGGAACCCAAATCTCGGGACGAGATTCTTTTGAGTGGGGGTGAGTTGTCACACCCTAGCTAGTCATGCATTAGAGTGTTGCATCATGTTTACTCTTTCATCAGAAACTTGAAATGGGGATCTGTGAAACCCTCAGAACCATTTTGAAAATGATCCAAATAAAAATTTCTCCAAAAGGATCCAAGAAAATGCTCATGTTGCTCTCTGAAAATATTGGACAGAGATAAAAATCAAACCAATATTTTTAGTGGCTCATGGACATTTATTTTGGGCATTTGGAATTAATGCATAAATATTTGCATTGGAAATATATTAATTATATATATTAATATATGCCCAAATATTATGCCAATTATAAAAGAGCTCTGGAATAATATAAATAGCTCCTGCAAAAATTGGCATAAGTTAAATAAATGATTTAATATATTATTTAAATCAAAACAAATGTCAGAAATTAAAAAACAGAAAAATATATAACAGGAGGAGCTTACCTGGGCTCCTCCACTGTGCGGCCCAGCCAGCTGGCTGGCCCAGCCGGCAGCCGGCCCAGCCCACCTCCCTCCTCTGTCGTCTTCGTCCCGACAGAGGGAGGGGAGTGTGGCCAGCGCGCGCGCGCGCCACCGCGCCACGCCACCTGCTCGCCTGCTTGCCTGCCCTCCCCTCCTCGCTCGATGCCCTGGACGACGCCACGCCTCTCCCCCTGCTCTCTCTCACTCTCCCCCGGCTCTCCTCTCCTCTCCCTCGCTCTCTCTCTCACACGGCCGAACACCACACTCGCCGCCGTTCGCCACAGCAGCCGTCTCCGACCACCCCTCGCTCCCCCGACTAGCTCAGGAGCTCCGCCTCGACTCCCTCTTCCTTCCCACCGCTCCACAGCTCCCCGGAAGCCCTGCATCGCCGCCACGTCGCCGTTCCCCTCTTCGGGCTCCGATCATCGTCGCCGTCGAATTCGTCGTCTCCGGCGCGTCCCCGAGCCCGCTTCGACGCCCACTGCAACCGCGGTGAGCCCCCGGATCGTTTCCCCCTTCTCCCCTGGTCCCTTTCGACCTCTAGGCCTAGCCCCACCTTGGCCGAGAGCTCCACGCCGCCGGCGATGTCGCCGTCGTGGCCACGGTCGCCGTAGCGCCCAACCGAGCACACCATCGTGCTCCACACCTCACCAGGAGCACGTAGCACGCACCAACACCTCTTCTAACGCCCTGCAACGTCGATTCCGACCGCACCCGAACTCCGGCAGCCGCAGCCGAGCTCGCCGCCGTCAACTCCGGCCACCCCGAGCCCAACCACCACCACCAATAGACGCGGCTCAACCTCAGCAACACGTAGATGCCTTCCGCCGTCCATTTGGTTGCCGGAATGGCAAAAAGCACTTTCGCCGCCGTCTCGGACCTCGCCGGCGTCAAGTCGCCGGTGGGGTTTGACTTGTCCGACCTGGGGTTTGACCTCC
>NW_021185765.1:0-1009 GCF_002162155.2 Triticum dicoccoides
ACGGTGGGGCGGGGCGGCGACGGCGACGGCGAGCCGGAGACAGTCGGGCAGCCTGGCGGCGTCGGCGCGGGGAAGAACGAACTGAATGAAATTTTGGCGAGTGCCAGATATATAGGCAGATCATTGGTCCCGGTTCGTGGCACAAACCGAGACCAATACCCCTTTAGTCCCGGTTGGAGGCACCAACCGGGACCAAAGACCTCTTTTCAGCAGCCCAAAGGGCGGGAAGGAGAGGGCTTTGGTCCTGATTGGTGGCACCAACCGGGACTAAAGGGGGGCATTGGTACCGGTTGGTGCCGCGAACCGGTACCAATGCACCACTTTAGTCCCGGTTCGTGCCACCAACTAGGACTAAAGGCCCTGTGCTGCCCGCGTCGCGGCACGAAAGTTTAGTCCCACCTCGCTAGCTGAGGGAGCTCGAGAGTGGTTTATAAGCCCCAGTCCCGCTGCCCTCTCGAGCTCCTCTCAAATGCAGGCTTACGGGCCTAAACGCACTATATGTGCCTGTGGGCCTATTGGGCCTATTACGGGCCTGAATCCTGACCCATTGTTGGGTTTCTAGTTGTATTCAGGCCGTGGTAGCCCTTTAGGTGGCACTTTTTTTATTTTTTTTATTTTATTTTTTGCTTTGAATTATTTATTTTCTTTTGATTTTTGCTTTTTTTATTTTTTTTCCTTTTAGCTCAGATTAATTATAATCTTTTTGTTACTCCATTAGTTTCCATGTTAATTACTTATTTCTTTTAGCCCTTTAGCCGTCTAATTACTTATTTATTTTCTTTTATGATAATTCTTTTTGCTATTAAAGTTTGTAACAAAATTCTATATAATTTTAGTCCTTTAGCCGTCTAATTACTTATTTATTTTCTTTTATGATAATTCTTTTTGCTATTAAAGTTTGTAACAAAATTCTAATTACTTATTTATGTTCTTTTATGATAATTCTTTTTGTTTTTAATGTTTTGAACAGAATTCTAATTACTTATTTATTTTCTTTTATGATAATTCT
>NW_021185766.1:0-1196 GCF_002162155.2 Triticum dicoccoides
AGTCTGACCAGTTTCAGCACTGATGGCTTTGTTGACAAGTTTCTGAAAAGATGTGCACTCATGCAGACGGAGGTCACGGCGAAGCTCAGGACTAAGGCCCTTACGGAACCTTGCTTGCTTCTTGGCGTCAGTAGAAACTTCCTCGGTTGCATATCGTGCGAGATTACCGAACTCCCTGCTGTAAACATCCACAGAAAGTCGGCCTTGGGTGAAACTGCAAAATTCTTCACGTTTACGGTCCATGAGACCCTCCGGAATGTGATGTTCACGGAAAGCCTCGCTGAATTCAGCCCAAGTAGTGACATGGCCCGCTGGGCGCATAGCTCCATAATTCTCCCACCATAGACTGGCGGGGCCTTCAAGATGATATGCAGCAAAGGTGACCTTGTCAGCCTCCGCTACCAGCGCGGAACGCAGTTTGTGAGTGATACTGCGAAGCCAATCATCAGCGTCGAGAGGCTCGACGGAGTGGTGGAACGTGGGTGGATGTAATTTGATAAAATCACTGAGTGACACCACGTTAGTCCTCTGATGGTGTGTCGTGTTCTGTTCAATACGCTCTAACAAACGGTTGGTCTCCCGCTTGTTTCTCTCAGCTTCCATCATAACCTCGGCTAGGGAAGGAGGATGAGGCAGATTTTCATTCCTGCCTTCACTGCCTTCGGCCTGCTCTTGAGAAGCAGGGTTAGCGCACGTGTTGACCATCCTAGGTAAACAAGACAATGATTTAGTCAGGATGATAAAATTCCGACATAGGATAAAAATGTAAGGAATAACTCGAAATGCAAGATGATCATCCGTATGACATGGTAGATACAGAAACTGCTTCTTTATTCCATCGTCATACACACCATACAGGGTTTAGTACAAGACCAAACAAAGTACTATTACGGTGAAAAGAGGATTACATCTCATCGGAGGCATCCCAAGCTCCTATACATTATTTTTCTACACCTCCGGAAAGAGTACAAACTAGGTCATATCCCACGAGTCACGCGGGACGATAGACGACACAGCTAGTGCGAACTAGTGATACTACCACTAACTCAGACCGATCCGTAGTAGTCCTTGTAGAAGTCACCTCCATAGCCTGGAAGCTCAACATGATCATCCGGAAACAGACGATCTCGCGGAGCTTGTGGACCATAGGGGCTAGGATGAGGCCTTGGACCAACAGACGGTGGCCTGCGGGGACC
>NW_021185767.1:0-1210 GCF_002162155.2 Triticum dicoccoides
TTGTTCGGACTTTAGAAACATGGCAACATTATTTATGGCCCAAAGAGTTTGTTATACATTCTGATCATGAATCTTTGAAACATATTAAAAGTCAAGCTAAACTGAATCGTAGACATGCTAAATGGGTTGAATTCATTGAGACTTTCCCTTATGTCATTAAACACAAGAAGGGAAAAGAAAATGTTATTGCTGATGCATTGTCTCGTCGCTATACTATGCTTTCACAACTTGACTTCAAAATATTTGGTTTGGAGACCATCAAAGATCAATATGTGCATGATGCTGATTTTAAAGATGTAATGCAGAATTGTAAAGAAGGAAGAATGTGGAACAAGTTTGTCGTTAACGATGGATTTGTGTTTCGTGCTAACAAGCTATGCATTCCAGCTAGCTCCGTTCGTCTTTTGTTGTTGCAGGAGGCGCATGGAGGAGGGTTAATGGGACACTTTGGCGTGAAGAAGACGGAGGACGTACTTGCTACACATTTCTTTTGGCCAAAGATGAGACGGGATGTTGAGCGTTTTATTACTCGATGCACTACATGTCAAAAAGCTAAGTCACGACTCAATCCTCATGGTTTATATATGCCTTTGCCTGTACCTAGTGTTCCTTGGGAGGATATATCTATGGACTTTGTTTTAGGTTTACCTCGAACAAAGAAGGGGAGGGATAGCATATTTGTTGTCGTGGATAGATTCTCGAAAATGGCACACTTTATACCATGTCATAAAAGCGATGATGCTGTTAATGTTGTTGATTTGTTCTTTCGTGAAATTATTCGCTTGCATGGTGTGCCAAATAATATTGTTTCAGATCGTGATACTAAATTTCTTAGCCACTTTTGGAGATGTTTATGGGCTAAGTTGGGGACTAAACTGCTTTTTAGTACTACTTGTCACCCCCAAACTGATGGACAAACTGAAGTAGTCAATAGAACGTTGTCTACTATGCTTAGGGCTGTTTTGAAGAATAATAAGAAAATGTGGGAGGAATGCTTGCCTCATATTGAATTTGCTTATAATCGTTCATTGCATTCTACTACTAAGATGTGCCCTTTTGAAGTTGTGTATGGTTTCCTACCTCGTGCACCTATTGATTTGTTGCCTCTTCCATCTTCGGAGAAGGTTAATTTTGATGCTAAACAACGTGCTGAATTGATTTTAAAAATGCATGAGTTAACTAAGGAAAACATTGAGCGTATGAATGCTAA
>NW_021185768.1:0-961 GCF_002162155.2 Triticum dicoccoides
CAAGCGCGGCAGGACGCAGTCGACCTTTTAGAGGAAGAAAGGGAGATGGCTCTGATCCGGTCGACCATCTACCAACAAGATCTGCGGCGTTTCCACGCCCGAAACGTGAGAGGTCGAGCCTTCCAGGAAGGGGATTTGGTTCTCCGAGTGGATCAGCACAAACCACACAAGCTTGCTCCTTCTTGGGAAGGCCCCTTCATCGTCACCAAGGTTCTCCACAACGGGGCGTACCGTCTTTACAACGTCAAGCATAATATCGACGAGCCCCGAGCTTGGAACGCGGAGCTACTCCGCCCGTTTTACACTTAAGCTTTATCACTCGGATGAGTTGCAATAAAATACTTCTGTAGTTCATGGACCTCAAAATAATAAGCGTCATAGTTCCTCCATAATATCTGTCACTTTTTATTTTTTGTCCAATGAAATTCCCCTCAGTGGGTGACTTAGCTGCGAATCCGTTTAGCCTAAGTTTGTAAAAATCCTACCGAGTGGTGAGCCAGACTCCCACTCGGAGGCTTAGCCGCGAATCCGTTTCGCCTAAGTTATCAAAATCCTACCGAGTGGTGAGCCAGACTCCCACTCGGAGGCTTAGCTGCGAATCCGTTTCGCCTAAGTTATAAAAATCCTACCGAGTGAAGAGCAACCCTCTCACTCGGGGGCTTAGCTGCAGTCCAAGCACTCGCCTAAGTTGTGAAAATCCTACCGAGTGGTAAGCCAGCCTTCCACTCGGAGGCTTAGCTGCAGCCTCGTGCTCGCCTTAGTTATAAAAATCCTACCGAGTGAAGAGCAACCCTCTCACTCGGGGGCTTAGCTGCAGTCCAAGCACTCGCCTAAGTTGTGAAAATCCTATCGAGTGGTAAGCCAGCCTTCCACTCGGAGGCTTAGCTGCAGCCTCGTGCTCGCCTAAGTTATAAAAATCCTACCGAGTGAAGAGCAACACTCTCACTCGGGGGCTTAGCTG
>NW_021185768.1:971-1801 GCF_002162155.2 Triticum dicoccoides
GAGTGAAGAGCAACCCTCTCACTCGGGGGCTTAGCTGCAGTCCAAGCACTCGCCTAAGTTGTGAAAATCCTACCGAGTGGTAAGCCAGCCTTCCACTCGGAGGCTTAGCTGCAGCATCGTGCTCGCCTAAGTTATGAAAATCCTACCGAGTGAAGAGCAACCCTCTCACTCGGGGGCTTAGCTGCAGCCCAGTGCTCGTCTAAGTGGACTAAAGAATAAATCGATTGCAGCACAGGCACCTTGCCTTGAACCTGCAAAAGACATTCCGAGCCGAAGGCAATCGTATTCAAGCACCGAATCCAAGTTTGAATCGACATCTAAAGGAACCGAAAGTGCTCAGGCGTCAAGCCTGTTAAGGTTTGTCGGTTACAATTTCACTCGGCATACCGAGGCAAATTTAAAGCATCGAGCCAGAAGAAGTTTTTTACCCCTCCCGTGGAGGGCTGGAAGGTGCAACAAATTCATCAAGGTCAATCCCGTCGGCGATCCGAGTGGCAGCTGCAAGGAAAGTTTCCATAAAGGATCTGAAGTCGTGCTTCTTGGTATTGGCCACCCGAAGGGCCGCCAGCTTCTCTTCTCGCGCATCTTTGCAGTGGACTCGGGCCAGACACAGAGCGACATCTGCACCACACCGAGCCGAGGACTTCTTCCACTCCTGCACTCGACCAGGGATCGTGTTCAAGCGGGCCATCAGCGACTCAAGGTCATTCTGAAGTGTCTCCTCAGGCCAGAGCGTCGAGTCGATGCGAGATGTGGCGGCCTTCAGCCTTGCGAGATAGTCCACGACAGCTGCAACACGAGACTCCAGTCGGAAAACATCCATGGCAACT
>NW_021185769.1:0-752 GCF_002162155.2 Triticum dicoccoides
CGGCTTGTGATCCTGGCATGGTTAGCAGCAATAGAAACACACAAGAATATGATCCTACAGACTACGAACAAGTGGTGGTGGTGGGTGTCACAAATCCGTCAAGCAAATCTCAAATTCTTACCAGTTCTTACCCAGCAGCAGGCGGTGATCGGCAACCGTTGTAGTCAAAAACTCTCAAAGCTTGGATATAGCAATTACCAGGGAGAGTCAAACGCACGACGTAGATGTATGTGGAGCTGGGAAGGCTTATAATATGGTAGCAAAAAGGGTCAGCAATAATCAATTCAGAGATGCAAAGTTGAATAAACGCTCAACGACGGTACTGTGCTGGTCCTAGGCTAGACTGTGCTAGAGACGCGAGCCTAGAACACTAACAAAATCACGGCGCGGCACGTAAACAAGGGAAAAGCACACTCTAAATTTTTTTTTTCGCTCTTTTTTTTTGTTTTTTTTGCGCTTTTTTTTTGCGCTGTTTTTTTTTTTTGGCGAAAAATCACTATAATGGCGAGTGTCTCAAAACTCTTCCTAGCTCAAACTGATAGGATGGGCACGAAATTTTTTCGACCAATTTTTTTTTTCGACTGCCCGGACCCAAAAACTGGAAACAGGTCAAAAAAAACTTCCTATAATGGCACCTGTCTCAAAACACTCAGAAACACCTAAAAATAGGATAGCCAGAAAATTTTTCGAAAAATGCGTTTTCGAAAAATTTTGGGCCTAAACGGAGCGTGGCTACCCGACTCTTTTTTTTT
>NW_021185770.1:0-686 GCF_002162155.2 Triticum dicoccoides
TTCGATAAATTCTCCCAGTCAATCTCGTCGGCTTGTGATCCTGGCATGGTTAGCAGCAATAGAAACACACAAGAATATGATCCTACAGACTACGAACAAGTGGTGGTGGTGGGTGTCACAAATCCGTCAAGCAAATCTCAAATTCTTACCAGTTCTTACCCAGCAGCAGGCGGTGATCGGCAACCGTTGTAGTCAAAAACTCTCAAAGCTTGGATAGAGCGATTACCAGGGAGAGTCAAACGCACGACGTAGATGTATGTGGAGCTGGGAAGGCTTATAATATGGTAGCAAAAAGGGTCAGCAATAATCAATTCAGAGATGCAAAGTTGAATAAACGCTCAACGACGGTACTGTGCTGGTCCTAGGCTAGACTGTGCTAGAGACGCGAGCCTAGAACACTAACAAAATCACGGCGCGGCACGTAAACAAGGGAAAAGCACACTCTAAATTTTTTTTTTCGCTCTTTCTTCTTTTTTTCGTTTTTTTTTGCGCTCTTTTTTTTTGCGCTGTTTTTTTTTTTGCGAAAAATCACTATAATGGCGAGTGTCTCAAAACTCTTCCTAGCTCAAACTGACAGGATGGGCATGAAATTTTTTCGACCAATTTTTTTTTTTTTTCGACTGCCCGGACCCAAAAACTGGAAACGGGTCAAAAAAAAACTTCCTATAATGGCACCTGTCTCAAAA
>NW_021185771.1:0-1047 GCF_002162155.2 Triticum dicoccoides
TCATGCATGCATCATATTGTTGCACATTGTTTGGTGATGTTTGTGTATCGGTGCTCTCTGCGGCAGGTTCTGTCTCCGAGGAATACCGTGATTACCCTAACGAAGAACCGTATCAGTGCATCGAACCATCAGGCAAGCAACCAACCATTTGATCATATCGATACAATCCCATGTTCTCGCTCCTGCTCTCTTTTACTGCATTAAGACAACGCGATTCAAACTGCTGTGTGCTACGGTAGTTGAACCCATTTCCTCTGCATGACCTGTCATTGCCACAGTAACTAGATGAAACTCACTAGCATGTGTAGGAGTTGATTGAGCCATATGTATGTGTTGTTCCTACCTTGCTATGCTTGCTATGCTTAGAGTCGTGTCAGGTCTGGTTCATCTGGGTGATGGGCTAGAGTGAAATGGTTATGTCGGTAATGAGAGTGGTGTGGTGAACACGATTTGGTAAAGGTATCGATGAGAGGCCATGTAGGAGTACATGGTGGGTTGTTTCATTGAAGCCGACCTTAAGCACTGAGATCTGTATGTGTGATTTAAGATACAGCTACTACCATGCATTGGGCCCTGAAATATGACCCCCGCTCGACTTCTTATTCACCTTAGCTCTCTGTCCAGGAGTTGCAAGTAGTTTCTGGTGTTTGTAGCCTACTGGAGGCCGTGGACAGCGCTGACCGTAGGGGTGGGCTGTGATGCGGTAGGTACGTGGCCGGGTGTACCGAATACCCGTTAGGTATCTCGGGAACCCTGTTCACATCGTTCGGGGCCGTATGGGAAACCTCGGCCGGACTCCCTGCGGATGGAACCTGAATAGGCGATAAACCTGGACTAGAGGCTTAAGTGTTTAGGTAGGTCGTGGTCTACACCCACGTCGGCTTTCGCTTGAAGTCTGCCGAGCACATGTCGTGTGCAGACGCTAAGTGGTGGAAACATGTATGAAGAAGTACACCCCTGCAGGGTTATCATAATCTATTCGAATAGCCGCGTCCGCGGTAAAGGACTACTTGGTTGCCTATACAGTTCATAGACAAGTAAATGGAA
>NW_021185772.1:0-2614 GCF_002162155.2 Triticum dicoccoides
GTACGCCATGCCGCATCACGATGGTCTGCCCTTAGTCTTCCAGTTTCCTGAGGAAGACACCCAGTCGGAGTCTCAAGAACATAAGGCACTTTGGGAAGAGCTTGAACTGGCCTTGCGGGAAGACGTCGCGCTTATCCCCGCTCCATACCGGCTCCCGTTGCCCTGACTGTGCCAGCGCCCATCCCCGTGGCATTGATGGGCTGGGAGCCACACATTGTCGCTGAGCTTGATGCCACGGGGTTCCACGAGGTCCTTGCCGACTTTCACATGCCCATGCACCTGCCATCGCATGTGCTTGCGCGTGCACTGATGCGCACGCCCGTGCCGGTGCTCGTGCACCTGCCAGCGCATGCGCATGTGCATGTGCTGACATGCGCGCCTGTGCCCGTGCACACGAATGTCTCCGCCACGCTGTTGAAAGCAACTGTCCCCGCGCGGGTGCCAGTGCCCCCCTCAGCAGCATGGATGTCCGTCGTTGACCGCTTCCTTGCACCAACGCCAGTGGCCTCCTCCTACTAGTTGACTCGCTCTGAAGTCCAGAACATTTTGGCCTTCCTTGAAGCTAGGCCAACGTCCAGGAGTACGCCAACAACGGTGCATGGCGCCGCCGTCGCCGTCTCTCAGTGGCCTGACGACACACAGAGCACGGCAGAGGAGCCGCTTCCCACCGCAAGACGCCCCCGCCGCCGCATAATCTAAATTTGTCATGAAAAACATTCGGATTGCCATGCTTAAAATACGAACGTTTATCATTTCCGTTTATTTTAGATCGATTGTCGTATAATTTAAAGTCGGAGTCAGACTGAACAAAATCTATGGTTTGATCGATTGAATGTTCTGCTAGAGCCGTATCAAATTAAATATAAAACATCATCAAGCCACATGTATTCCTTGTCATCCAACGACCTAGACTGCTTCAATGTCGAGCGCTCAACACGTTTAGCGTCCAGTTAATTTCATGCCAAAAATAGTGCTAATCACATAATAACACGCAAATAATATCCTACTTAATATCCGCATGCACTTAATATACTTCCAAATTAACGTGCATTGCACGTACACACTGACTAGTGCTGCTAGTACGTGAATCTGGTGCCGTAACTTGTGAACGCGTCCAGATATGGTCAACGGCAACATCGCCCGCGAGTTCTTCGTGTTTGCCCGTGCATCTAAACGCGGAAGGGGAGGAGAGAAAGAGCACACATGGAACCCACCAGTAAGTGAAGGCGAATAGTACTAGAAATAATATTACATGTTATCCATTAAATAGGCTATGGTAATATAAAAACTTTATGTGAACAAAGGGAGGTACAACAAACATTGTTGTTCCACATATGTTGCCTATTGACGTGCGGCTTGAAGGCCCTGGTCGCATGTTCGATCCTCGTCCTTTATTTTTTAATTTGTATATGGGTCCAAATTTGTTTCATGACATGTGGGCCCCTCGGTGTGTAGTTTGTAGCACTTTAATTTGTGGGTCGAAATTTGTTCCATTCCAAGTGGACTATCGGTGTGTAGTTTTGTAGCTTATTTATAATAATTAAAGAGAACAACAGAGTTTTTTGCCATAATACCATGGTGCGACGTTCAAGGCGAGAAAGGACGTGCGAGAGAGCGATGACCGAGCCAGAGAGAAATCAACTAGGGGAGTTGCGGGGGTTGCAACGGTGTTTGGAGTAGTTGTGGGCCGAATGCTACGAAAATATAATCTAAACCGACAGGAATAAATGCCTACACAAATTAATCCAAGGTTGGAGTGCTCCTCGCAATGTAAATAGCTCCGGCTTTGCAAGGGATGGAGAGGTAGCTTCAATGTGTGGAAGATATGGCGTGAGAAAGCGAGGTCAATCGAGAGACATATAGATAGAGAGACACAGTGAGTGTGGTCCGACATTCATTGAACAGATATATATGCTCTGGAGAGATATTGTCCGATTGAGCTTTTGGCAAGGGTGAGGGCTGTAAGATAGAGCTTGAGAGATGATCAAGTCACAGACATGTAGATATATTTTGTGAGTGGGAGGAAGCAAGGTCAATCAATCACATAGGGTCATCGTGCGATCGAAAGAGTGAGACGGGTTGGAGAGAGTGACCTAGATAGACAATGTGCATGAGAGAGTATACAATGTGAATAGGTCAAATTGGGCTCAAACATGGTGATATATCGTTTTTGTCCAAGAAAGAGCGAGGTCAATCGAGACATACAAAGAGAGAGATAGAGGGGGAGAGAGATATTGAGCGAGCATGGCCCGCCATGAGGTCGAAAGAGTGGGGCGGCTTGGATGGACTAACCTAGATAGACAATCTATGTGAGAGAGTATAGAGTGTGTCGATCGAGGCCCGAACAGGGAGATATATCATTTGTGTGTGAAAGAAAACGAGGTTAAACGAGACTCGGATAAAGAGAGCGAGATTGAGCGAGTGTGGCCTGCCGTGCGGAAGAAAGAGTGAGACAGTCTCGAGGGAGTGACCTAGATAGACAACGTGCGTGCATGCGGGGTGCAATGGGGTGCAATGGCGGGTGTGTGAGGTAAATACATTTGGTAACAGAGTGGAAAAAGGGGGTTGTGTAGTTGAGAGAGTTAGAGATCGAAACATGGAGAGAAAGAATGAA
>NW_021185773.1:0-850 GCF_002162155.2 Triticum dicoccoides
CCGTAGTCGAACTGGTCAGCAGCAGCGTCGGTCTCGTAGTCTACCGGAGAGAAGAGGGGGAAGAAATAATGAATACAGAGCAAACAAAGCATCACAAAATATAACAAGGCAATACGCGGTGTTCGGTGTGCCCTAACGCGGTAGTAGGTGATACCGGTGAAGGGGGGAAAACATCCGGGAAAGTATTCCCGGTGTTTCGTGTTTTCGGGCAGAGGAGCCGGAGGGGGAAAGTTGCGAGTTCGATAGGTTAGGGGTGTGTGGCGGACGAACGGGTTGCGTATCCGGATTCGTCTCGTCGTTCTGAGCAACTTTCGTGTTGAAAATATTTTAATCCGAGTTACGGATTAAAAGATATGATTTTCTAAAGATTATATTAATTTCTGAAATTTAATTAATTAATTATTTAATTTGAAAATGAATTTATGACGTCAGCATGATGTCATACTGACGTCAGCAGTCAACAGGGTTGACTTGGTCAACCCTGACATGTGGGTCCCGTTCGTCATACCCTGTTAACTAATTATCTTAGTTAAGTTTAATTAATAGTAGTTAATTAGGTTAATTAGTCATTAGGTTTAATTTATCAGGATTAATTAAATTAATTATTTACTTAATTAATTAATCATTTTTATTTATTATTATATATATTTTTTTAAGTCTTTTTTTATTCCCTTTTTTTTTAAATGTTTTAGGGGACGACCCCACTTGTCATAGGCCCCTGGGGGCCTTAGCGGTTACGGGTGTGCGGGCGCGCGCCCGAGTGGGCGCAGCGGGCGTGGCCGACAGGGGCGCACCCGACTGGGGCGAGCCCAGGCGCGGGGATCGGGCGAGGCCATCGGCGCGGCCGCCG
>NW_021185774.1:0-1498 GCF_002162155.2 Triticum dicoccoides
ATAAAGTAGTACTTACTATAAATAAATAAAGTAGCACTTACTACAAACTATATATGAAGCACTTACTATAAATAAAATAAAATAGTACTTACTAAAAATAAAATAGTATTTTTCTAACTAACTAATATTTTTCTAACTAATTATATTACCAAAAAAATAAATTAGTACTTACTAACACAATCTAAATATCACCAAAAAAATGTATTAACAATAATATCACCAAACATGCATATTCAACAATAATATCACCAAAAAAATCTATTAACAGAAAAAAAATCTAACACAATATGAATAAATTAATTACACAATCTAAATTAACATACTATGAACTACATATCTACATTACTACACATCTAATCTAACAAAAAAATCTGTAAACTACAAAAAAATCTAAAAAAATCTAACAAAAATCATAAAAAGTTGCTCACGGCGAGGTCGACGGCGAGGTGCGGCGCGGGGCGGCGACGGCGTCGGGGCGGCAGGGCGGGGCGGGGCGGCGACGGCGTCGGGGCGGGGCGGCGACGGCGTCGGGGCGGGGCGGTGACGGCGAGGTGGCGGCAGGCGACGGCGCGCGGCGTCGGGAGATCGAGGAGGAGGAGAGATCGAAGTGCGGATGCGGTTCTGAAATTTTCCTTATATAGCAAAGTCTTTGGTCCCGGTTCGTGGCACAAACCGGGACCAATGCCCCCTTTAGTCCCGGTTCGTGGCACCAACCGGGACCAAAGGCCTCTTTTCAGCAGCCCAAAGGGCCGGAAGCAGAGGGCTTTGGTCCTGGTTGGTGCCACCAACCGGGACTAAAGAGTGGCATTGGTCCCGGTTGGTGCCACCAACCGGGACTAAAGAGGGGCATTGGTCCCGGTTGGAGCCATCAACCGGTACCAATGGACCCGTCTAATTACTTATTTATTTTGTGCAGGTGTTTTTTAGTTGATTCTTTCTGTAGCTGTTTTTCTAGTCCCACCTCGCCAAGCGAGAGGCACTCGCAGCTGTTTATAAGCCCTGAGTGCAGAGACGATGAAGAAGAGGCTCAATGCTCACCTGCATGTTGGTTCGCTTCAAGCCTTGAGGGATAGGGTAGACTGCACGGAGCTATGTGCAGTGTAGTTTACACTATTCCGAATATGTCTTGTTTGGTTGTCATCGTACATGTTAATTCAATACAAGGATTTTCGCTTCGCTTCACTGTTTGATGCATGAGCAGAAATTTATTTTGTACTCCCTCCATTTCTAAATATTAGTCCTTTTATGGATTCTAATACGGACTACATACGGTGCAAAATGAGTGAATCTACACTTTAAAATATGTATATATACATCCATATGTAGTCCGTGTTAAAATCTCTAAAAGGGCTAATCTTTAGGAACGGAGGGAGTAGAAGTGAATGAGTCCTCCATATAATACATTACATAATGCAATATGTATCATCATTTAAACCGAAAGACTATCATACTAAATTTTGTATGCCCCCTACATCTTTTCACTGCAATTAGCCAACCA
>NW_021185775.1:0-1209 GCF_002162155.2 Triticum dicoccoides
AGCCACCGCACCAGCCGCGATGACGGGAAGAGGTCGACGAGGCAGAAACCACCTAGCAGCACGAACGCCTCATCCAGCTCCCGGAGGTACTCCTCCTGCTGCGGGAACTTGCCGCCAAACACCGCCCGCGACACCACGTCGTTGCTGAGCGCCATCATCTTCTCGCTGACGTTGACGACGGCACCCATGGATGCCGCGTCTGCGACATAATGGAGAAGGCTGCCCACCTGGTCTGGCCTGATACCGTCCATACGCCTCACCTGCTTGGAGCTCAGGAGCTCCATGGTGCAGACCTTGCGCATCTGGCGCCATGGGTCACCGTAGGGGGCGAAGACGATGCCCCTCCCGCCGCAGCCGAAGATGTCCAGCGTCGCGCTGCGAGGCCGGCCAGCAAAGGCAAGGTCGTTGGTCTTCATCACCAGCGCCGCCGCCTCGGCGCTGGAGACGATCACCGTTGGGACCTCGCCGAGCATAAGGTGCATCAGCGGCCCATGCCGGCGACACATCTCCATCATCTTGCGGTGCGGGAGCACGCTGGCGACGTGGTGGAGGCTTCCGATGAAGGGAAGAGTCCATGGCCCAGGAGGCAGCTGTGGCTTTCTCTTGCCCCCAGAGAGCTTGCGAAACCAGAGGGCCACAAGCGTGCATAGACAAACTTAACCAGCCCTCCATGGCAGGATACAAGCTGTTCGCAAGTGCAGCTTGGAGTGAGACCCGGTATATTTATGTGACCACCTACAAGTTCTGTTAAAACTCTGGACCTGCTGACTCATGAACTTCCTAGTGTATGCAACTATATACAAGTCGAGATTTATTGGTGTACAGAACTAAATTGGTGGCGGCTAGATTGTTGATGACAAAATTTAGAGATAGTATGACAAAATTTAAATTATTGGCGGCTAGATTGCTGAAGACAAAAATAGTGTACAGTACTAGACCTCTTTCTTCGCTCTAAATTATATAAATTCCTAGGTTTGCTATCAGGCATAATTTACTATCATCATCAAATGTACTTTGGTCGTGTTGTATGTATTAGCTCATGAATTTTTCTACAGAGAAATTTAACAAGGGAAAACACAATAACTTCAATTACTTTGAAATGGAGAAAGTGGAGTTCGATGCTTCTAATGACTTTTGCACTAACCCAGGGAGACCAATTTGCAATCTTTCATACTCAGCTAGCAGCCAGAAAAGAGAAACCTTATCTGC
>NW_021185776.1:0-1637 GCF_002162155.2 Triticum dicoccoides
AATTTGCCTTTGATACCGAAACGATGGGTTCCCTTCAGAGGGGTGACCCGAAGATAAGCCTTCTCGTCAACCTCGAAAGTCATAGCCTTATGTTTTCGGTCATATTGACTCTTTTGACGAGATTGGGCTGTTTTCAACTTTTCACGAACGATGCGAACTTGTTCTTCTGCTTCCTGAATCATATCCGGGCCAAAGAATTGTCTTTCCCCGGTCTCTGACCAGTTAAGGGGTGTTCGACACCGTCGTCCATAGAGAACTTCAAAAGGGGCTTTACCCAAGCTAGATTGATAGCTGTTGTTATAAGCGAATTCGGCAAATGGAAGGCACTTCTCCCAATCCATTCCGAATGAGATAACAGAGGCTCGAAGCATGTCTTCTAGAATCTGGTTGACGCGTTCCACTTGACCGCTCGACTGAGGGTGGAAGGCGGTGCTAAAGGAGAGACGGGTTCCCATAGCACTTTGGAAACTTTCCCAAAATCGAGAGGTGAAAAGACTTCCTCGATCCGAGTTAATTTCCAAAGGAACACCATGGAGAGACACTATTCGGGAGATGTATAAGTCTGCCAGCTGACTAGCGGTTATACTCTCACGAACAGGTAAGAAATGGGCTACTTTGGAAAGACGATCGACCACGACGAAGATAGCATTATTCCCTCTCTTAGTCCTGGGAAAACCGGTAATGAAATCCATACCAATTTTATCCCATTTCCATTCAGGAATAGCTAGGGGTTGAAGGGTGCCAGCAGGCCGTTGATGCTCTGCTTTTACACGACGACAGACGTCGCAATTAGCAATATACTGAGCAATTTCTCTCTTCATCCTAGTCCACCAGAACCTCTGGCGTAGGTCCTGATACATCTTAGTACCACCGGGATGAATAGTGAGAGGAGATTCATGAGCCTCCTTAAGGATCAACTGCCGTAGATGCTGGTTCTTGGGAACCACTAGACGGTTCTCAAAGTACACAACACCATGATCATTTGTGGAGAAACAACTAGCACCTCCGCTAGCAATGTTCTCCTTGATCTTAGCTATTCCCTTATCTCGCTTCTGGGCAGCAATGATTTGATCCGTAAGAGTAGGTTTCGCCACCAAGGTGGAAAGAAATCCTTGAGGAACAATGTGGAGGTTAAGCTTTCGAAATTCCTCATGGAGAAGCGGTTGACTTTGTTGTAACATCAGATTGTTACAATAAGATTTACGACTTAGCGCATCAGCCATGACGTTGGCTTTCCCTGGGGTGTAGGTTATTCCTAAGTCGAAATCTGTGATCAACTCGACCCAACGTCTTTGCCTGAGATTCAAATCCGGTTGGGTGAAGATGTACTTCAGACTTTGGTGATCAGTGAATATTTCGCAATGATTACCGAGGAGGTAATGTCGCCAGGTCTTAAGTGCATAGACTACGGCTGCAAGCTCTAGATCATGGGTAGGATAATTCTCCTCATGTGGGTGCAATTGTCGTGAAGCGTAGGCAATTACGTGTCGATCTTGCATGAGAATGCAACCTAGTCCTTGTCGCGAGGCGTCGCAGTAGATAACAAAGTCCTTAGAGAAGTCTGGCGGTACCAGTACGGGAGCAGAAGTCAGGCGTCTTTTCAGTTCCTGAAAGCTGTGCTCACATTGTGGAGTCCA
>NW_021185777.1:0-2449 GCF_002162155.2 Triticum dicoccoides
TTTGTGATATTGCCTTGGATCTTGAAGGCACTGTTGCATGATGCAGTGGTACAGCCAGCATGGGACCTCATCTTTGCAGGCTAATTTTCTAGATTGTAACACTGGGATTTGTGCACAAGCTAAGCTAGCTAAGACAGTAGCTTCCTTGCAACCCACAAAAGACAAAGGAAAAGGGGTGAAAAGGGGGAGATGGTTAGCTTTGATGAGCAGGCAACATCTTCCTAACCCCCTTCTTCTTGTCTCCTCTCACTATCTCTCTCACACACATGGCAAGCAAGGGTGTCTGAGTGTGTGAAAAAAATACTAAACTAATCCAACCACTAAAGCAAATTAATTTTTATTTTGGTTGAGAATCGGGCACCTTCTAGGTCAAGAAAATTGGGCATGACCTTTGCTAATTTTCTTGACCTTGGAGTGCCCCATTTCTCAACCGAAACGGAAATTAATCAACGTTTCAGGAGAAAGGGGTCATTTTAGAAGATCACAAGTAGCAGCAGCATCACTTGACAAAATCACAACTAGCAGCAGCAACTCGCAGATAGCAGCAGCAGCATCACTTGACAAGTAGTACAGCAGCATCACTTGACAAGTAGTACAGCAGCATCACTTTACTAAAAATGAAGAAGAAAAAAGGCAGACAATGTCATGGGGAATTTAATTATGCAACATCAACCTCGTTGACACCGCTAGCATACTGAAACAGACTCCTATTATACATTCGAACCAGCGGCGAGGGATCTTCTTGCTGGAAACTAACACCTAGAGGAAAACTCTGCTCCAAAAGCGCATATACATTCTGTTCATAGGTAATGGAGGGAGAGGAAGAGCCCTAGCCCTGTAGCACAGACCTCTCTCTCTACTGGTTCAAAAGAGCTGTTTGGGAAGAAAAATAAATATATAGTTGGCACAGTTCACCCTTCCAAGTTCCAACAGGCAAAGAGAGCAGGCAAAAATACTATTCACATAGGCAAATCATGCTCAAGCTGTGGTCTAAAGAAAGATGAGATGCATATTCCTTTTCTCTGCATCTACTAAACAAGTGAAAATGGCAAATTCAATCAAACATGTCACTCCGAGAATTTAAGATTCTCGGTGCAGACAATGATTTCAGGGCCAAAATATTGACTCATGGGTAATATAAGCATGTATTCAAACATAGGAAACTAAGTTTCCACATCCACATGGACTAAGCAATTTCACTTTGGCTCCAGAATAACAGCAGGTAGATCATATTGACAAAAAAGAAACAGAAATATCAGACTATATCTTTTACTGCACAAGCACTCTACAAGTGAACCAAAGTACTAGAAGTGTAAAATATAACAACATAACCACATTAGCTACAAATCATTATATCTGCCGGTAAACACCTCAATCACGAAAGGAATCAGGCTAGCTATGTCAATCATTTTCAACCAGTCCACCCGACATGATAAACTAATTGATCTACTGAATTTCGGTTAAATCAGGCTTATATTTATCAAAATAACAATCCTACAGTACCCCATATATATGTCACATTGCCACTGTATTTTCAAAAGAAAACTTGCACTTTATCAAACTAAACACGCAGCTTTCTTATGTAATTATTTTATATGCAGTAACATTATACTAAAATATAATATCACAACAACAGCAGCCATGGAACTGTATAATTTTATACTAGAATTGTATACAAAGACAGTCTTCAAATATTATACTACAACATTATACAAAGACAGTCTTCACAGAACAGTATTTGAAGATAGTCATCACAGAACTGCATATCCTTTCTAAACATTGTAATACTAAAATATACTACAAGTCCTGATGTTGTAAGTATCAATATGCAGTAACATTATGCTGTATATTTTACTACAAGCAAAACCAAGACTATATGTATATTATGGCTCGGTTGGTTTTGAAGAGGATAAGCAAAACCAAGACAGTTTGTATATTTTACTACAAACTAAAATATAACATTATGCTGTATATTATTCTACTACTCTGGTTTTGAAGAGGATAATCTAACTCTCAGGATAATCTAACTCATTATAACCTAATAATAAAGATACTACATTAGGTTAATCAAACCATAGACGGTCGCAACTGGTACAGAGCAAGAAACTCTCCCACAATTGAAACCAAATGACACTCTCTCCGATCCGAATATGAGTACTATAATATGATGAAGTAGGCTGTTATGAACTAGGCTGTTCATGCAAATTATCATGCTCATATGGAGATGGGATGGGAGGAGGGAAGGGGATAGGGGTCGGGGCGGTAGCTTACCTTGGAGGAGCGGGCCGGGGTGGAGGAGGCGGTCGGAGAGGATAAGGATGCCGGGGAGTGGTGGTGGTGGTGCTCCGGCGACGTCCGAGCGGCGGTGGTGTGGACGGGGCGGCGTCCGGGCGGTGGGGTCGCGTCGAGGCGGCGGGGCAGCATCGAGGTGGCGGGGCAGCGGCGTCGG
>NW_021185778.1:0-996 GCF_002162155.2 Triticum dicoccoides
CGCCGCCGCCCTTGCCTGCTCGACACCGCCGCTCGCCGGTACGGGCCGGTCCTCCCCCGACCTCGTCGGCCCCGCCCCGGGCTGTCGTGCCTGTCGTCGCCCCGTGCGCCCTTGGGCGTGCGCCCGCTCGGGCTGGCGCCCGACGCCCATCTCCACCCCAGCACCCGTTAGCCCGAACCGCTGTGGCCCCTTTGGCCCAATGACACAGGGGCCCACGCCCCAGAACTTTAAAAAAAAAGGAATTAAAAAAAAATATTTATTAAATAAATAAATAATAATTAAATTAATTAATTAATTAAGTTAATTAACCTAATTAACTAATTAGTTTAATTAAACTGTAATTAGATTAACCTAAACCCTAATTAATTTAAATAGAGAATGACAGGTGGGTCCCACTGGACCCACATGTCAGGGTTGACTCAGTCAACCCCTGTTGACTGCTGACGTCAGCATGACATCATGCTGACGTCATAAATACATTTTTTCGAATTAATTAAATAAATAATTAAATTCCAAAATTGTTAAAATCTTTTAAAAATCATATCTTTTAATCCGTAACTCGGATTAAAATATTTTCAACATGAAAGTTGCTCAGAACGACGAGACGATTTCGGATACGCAGTCCGTTCGTCCGCCACACACCCCTAACCTATCGAACTCCCAACTTTTCCCCTCCGGTTCATCTGTCCGAAAACACGAAACACCGCGAATACTTTCCCGGATGATTCCCCCCTTAACCAGTACCACCTCATACCACGTTAGGGCACGCCTAGCATCGCTTCTTGACATGTCATGCATCGATATGCATCTGTTTACTTGGTATTCATTGTTTCTTCCCCCTCTTCTCTCCGGTAGACTACGAGACCGACGCTGCTGCTGCCCAGTTCGACTACGGAGTTGACGACCCCTCTCTCTTGCCAGAGCAACCAGGCAAGCCCCCCCTTGATCACCAGATATCGCCTATTCTTATCTATACTGCTTGCATTAGAGTAGTGT
>NW_021185779.1:0-2147 GCF_002162155.2 Triticum dicoccoides
GGGGTGATGCACCGCAGCTCACGTCGAAGGAGACCCGCCGGAAGCGCGGTACGCAAGACAATCCGGCGGGCGCTTTTGTAGACCCGAAACCCCACACGCCCGGGAGGGACCCCGTCAGGGCGCGCGGCGGTTATGGGCTGCCCTAGGTCGACCTGATCGCCCCTAGGGCCTTGAGGTTCGCCGCCCTGCAATGAAGAAGAACGAACGAAGAACGAGGAAGAAGAAGAACAAGGGAGAAGGAAAAGTAAAGGTAAAAAGTGTAGATAGATTTGATCGATTGCGTGTTGTTCAATTGGCCGTCACCCCTTCGGTATATAAGAGGCGGCTGGACTTCCCGTGCAAGGAAAAGGCTTGGATTCACGTCCAAAACCCTAGTCAAATTCGGATTGGTTTTGTCCGAACTTTCCAAAACTGTTCGGTTTAAACTGGCTGCACCTTGCGGGTCCTTTTTGTGGTGGGAAACGATCTCGGATGGAAACGAGCCCAAAAGCAATCTTGACCGTTTCGACGAGGCGAACAACTTTTATGTTGAACGTTTTTTGATCAGAGGACATCTCGAGGGTCAAATCTGTCGCGCAAAACAGGCTATCCCTCGCGCTACCCATCAGACAGGGTGTCTGGTGGGGTGCGCCAGTTTTTGCCTCGTGACAGGGCTGTATTCTGATGGCTCTAACTTTTGCATACGAACTCGTATTGAAACTATTGTTATATCAAAATTGATCGTTTCGACGAGACGAAGACAATCCGTGCAGATAATATTTCCATTTGATGTAGTCTTGGGGGCTTAATCAGCCAAACTGTACTCTGAATATAAGATCTTAGTACTTTGAGCATAGTTTCGGACTTCAAGATGAAATTGGACTGCCATGACCCAAACTTCAAAGATGTTCATATCGACAATACGTAACTCTTTCATGAAGATCACTTCTCCATTTGATGCCATCTTAAATAAGTTATTGACCGTGCCAAAATCTGGTGTCAACAGTGTAGTAGACATCAAGCTCTTTTCTGGCGCCGTTGCCGGGGAGGCAAATGTAAAGGGCACTCACTCACACCCCGTCAACTAAGCTCTTTTCTGGCGCCGTTGCCGGGGAGGTTAGTGCTTGAAGGTATATCTTTACATCTTGTAATCGAATCTTTTTGTTTCTTGTTTTAGCACTAGTTAGTTTATAAAAGAAAATTACAAAAAAATGGAGTTAAGTTTCTCTCATATGCTTCACCCTTTTAATATCTTTCGTGAGTATGATGGAAAAGAAAATTGTGCTCAAGTACTAGAAGAAGAATTACATAGAATTCTTGGCATAAAATATGTGAATGATGAGCATGATTACAATGTTGTTAGTATGAATTCCTTGAATATCCATGATGCTAATGATATGCAAAGCCACAAGCTTGGGGAAGCTATGTTTAATGAAGATGATATTTTTTGTCCCCCAAGCTTTGTTGAGCAAATTTACTATGATGAAAGCATGCCTCCTATTTATGATGATTATTATGATGATATGTATGCTATAAAGAAGAAGTTTGCTTATGTGGAGAATAGTAAATTTTCCTTGCAAGTAGATCATGAAAAAAATGCTTTAGGTGCTGGTTATATTGTTGAATTCATTCATGATGCTACTGAAAATTATTATGAGAGAGGAACATATGCTTGTAAGAATTGCAATAATGTCAAGTTTCCTCTCTATGTGCTTAAATTTTTGAAGCTATGCTTGTGTTACCTTCCTATGCTTGTTGATTATCGTTCCCATAACTTGTTTGCTCACAAAATCCCTATGCATAGGAAGTGGGTTAGGCTTAAATGTGCTAGTCATAGGCTTCATGATGCTCCCGTTATGTTTTAACTCTTATATTTTATGAGAGCATCATTGTCGTCATCATGCCTAACTAGAAAGGCGTTAAAGAAAAAGCGCTTGTTGGGAGACAACCCAATATTTATACTTACTATTTTTGTGTGTCCACATGATTATGCTACTGTATTAATCATTTTTTATAGCTTTTGTTTCAATAAAGTGCCAAGTAAGACCTTTAGGATGGCTTACGGTGATAGTTGTGTTGATCCTGCTGAAAATTAGAAACTTTTGTAGCCAGTAAATTAGTTTTGTTAATACACAGAAATGAGCTTCTGATCTGATTCTTTTTCCTCT
>NW_021185780.1:0-1160 GCF_002162155.2 Triticum dicoccoides
CAGGGTTATCATTATCTATTCGAATAGCCGGATTCCTCGGATATGGAAACGTGGACCCCTTGCATAGTTCATAGACAAGTGAAAGTGGATACTCTAAAATACGCAAGATAAGCGTGAGTGCTATGGATGGCGTTCTCGTAGGGAGACGGGAGCGGATCCATAGTGGTGTATTGATATGGTGAATATGTGGACTCGTGTGCGCCACCTCAAAAGAGTTACTTGCAGTCGTAGTTCAGGTTAGCCACCGAGTCAAAGCTGGCTTGCTGCAGTTAAACCCCACCATCCCTTTGTTGATAATGATGCATGCGTAGATAGATCTGATGTAAGTCTTGCTGGGTACATTTGTACTCACGTTTGCCTATTTTATGTTTTTGCAGAGAGACTTCGGTCTCACTAGTAGTTTCGCGTGGACTTCGACGTTTTAGCTTGATACCTCAGCTACGATCTTGTGCCCTCGGCAGGATCTGGTAGATAGTCAGGCTTCTTAGCCTTTTTCATTTATAGATGTCTGTACTCAGACATGATAGCTTCCGCTTGTGTTTTGACTTGTATGCTCTGATTGTTGGGTCATGAGACCCATGTTTGTAATGTCTCGCTCCTCCGAGCCTATTGAATAAACTACTTGAGTCGTAGAGTCATTTTGTGATGCCATGTTGTATTGCACATATCGAGCATATTGTGTGTATGTTATTGAAATGCTTGATATGTGTGGGATCTGACTATCTAGTTGTTTATCTTTAGTAGCCTCTCTTACCAGGAAATGTCTCCTAGTGTTACCGCTGAGCCATGGTAGCTTGCTACTGCTCTGGAACACTTAGGCTGGCCGGCATGTGTCCTTGTTCGTTCCTGTGTCTGTCCCTTCGGGGAAATGTCACGCTTTGAGTACCGGAGTCCTGTTAGCCCGCTACAGCCCGGTTTACCGGAGTCCTGCTAGCCCAGTGCTACAGCCCGGACCCACTTGCTGATGACCGACACGTTCGAAGCTGGGTCATGAATGCCTGTCCCTGTAAGTCTGTGCCACTTTGGGTTTACGACTAGTCATGTCAGCCCGGGCTCCTTATCATATGGATGCTAGCAACACTATCATATACGTGAGCCAAAAGGCGCAAACGGTCCCGGGCAAAGGTAAGGCGACACCCGTGGGATACCGTGCGTGAGGC
>NW_021185781.1:0-878 GCF_002162155.2 Triticum dicoccoides
TGGTCCAGGTCAAACCTGACAGTGGGTCCCGCATGTCAGGGTGATTATTTTAATTAAAACTTAATTAAAACTAATCCTGTTTAATTAACAGGGCTGGGCCCCACCTGTCATTGACTCAGGGGAGTCAACCAGGGCCCACCCGTGGTCAAAGTTAATGTCGGCTGCCGGCGTTTAGTCGCCGGCGAGCCCGACGCGGCGGCGGAAGTGGTTTTGGTCATTTCGGCCACCAAACGGACCGCGGAGACCACCGGAGTGGAGCTGAGGCCAACCCGCAGCTCTTGGCGGAGCCCGTTGGGGTCGGGGTGGCCGGAGTCGACGGCGGCGAGCTCGGCTGCGGCCGCCGGGGTTCGGTCGTGCACGGAAACGGTGCTGGAGCTCGAAGTCGAGCAAAGCGAGGCGCTAGGGATGCTCTACGGGGTCTTGCGAACTCGTTCGACTCGCCGGGGTGACCAAATGGTCACCGGAGCTGCGTCGACGGCGAGCTCGGCGACGGCGGAGGTTCGGCCGTGGTGGGGAGGTGGCTACGGTGAGGGAACGAGGGGAAGGAGAGGGGAAACGGTGGCGTAGCTCACCGCGGTTGCAGTGGGCGTCGAAGCGGGCTCGGGGACGCGCTGGAGACGGCGAATTCGACGGCGACGGTGGTCGGAGCCCGAAGAGGGGAACGGCGACGTGGCGGCGATGCAGGGCTTCCGGGGAGCTGTGGAGCGGTGGGGAGGAAGAGGGAGTCGAGGCGGAGCTCCTGAGCTAGTCGGGGGAGCGAGGGGTGGTCGGAGATGGCTGCTATGGCGAACGGCGGCGACGGTGGTGTTCGGCCGTGTGAGAGAGAGAGCGAGGGAGAGGAGGGGAGAGCCGGGGGAGAGTGAGAGAGAGCAGGGGGG
>NW_021185782.1:0-652 GCF_002162155.2 Triticum dicoccoides
GGGGTCGGGGCGGGGTCGAGGCGGCGTCGGCGCGGCGTCCGGGCGGCGTCCGGGCGGCGAGGAGAGGGCGAGGGAGGGAGAGGGCGAGGGCGAGGGCGAGGGCGAGGGCAGCGGCGGCGGCGGCGGTGGATCGAGAGGGAGAGAACTGGCGAGGGGGATCGGGTGAAGGGGGATCGGGCGAAGGGGGGATCGGGCGAAGGGGGGCCACAATACTAATGGCGCACCTCACCGTGGTGCGCCATTAGCATGTCCATACTAATGGCGCACCTCACCGTGGTGCGCCATTAGTATTTTTTTTTTCAACTCGAGCCAAAAGGTTATGTAGTACCAGAACCTATCTATGTCAAGCCCACTCTACTAGCTCGACTGGTCAGCAGCCAGTTCTCACACCAGGAGGTCCTGGGTTTGACTCCCAGGCTCCACAATTTTTTTTTAGCATTTAAAAAGCTGTTTGATACTTATTTATGTTTAAATATGTTCAAACTTGTTTAAATAATAACAGTAATATTTTTTTTATAAGACAGTAGCATTTAAAAAGCTGTTTGATACTAATTTTTTTTATAAGACGGTGCGCGGGGTGCGGGGGGTCGGCGGCGGCGGTTGAGTAGGGGAATCGAGGGTGCGGCGGGTCGGCGGCGGCGGCCGGTGGACT
>NW_021185783.1:0-2034 GCF_002162155.2 Triticum dicoccoides
CGTGTACAAGGGAAAAATTACGTATACCATTCTAAGGTTTAACAAGGTTTAATATCGTCGTCTCTCTACTATAGGCAAGTCACTCAGATTTACCATCCCATATAGCAAAGCGAATAATAAGAGTAAGTCGGTATGGTGATCAATCCATCCCGCACCCAAATCATTACCATGTATACAGTTTAGCGAATCTCGCATACTAACACTCGGTCAACCTCACAAGCATTGCAGGATTTCTCTTGTCGATGAACCAAGTTCGGAAAATCCATTGATTCTGCAAGCCAAACAAACATCTATCGTTACTTAACAACTCTCAGGTTTTGCGTAAACTCCTATAGAATCGTCGGTTGATACAAGTCGTAACTTCTTCCAGGGTTTTTCCTTCAGCAAGAGTGTGCTTGCTTCTTGGCAGGTCCTGGGGCCTGTGGGTTATGGCCCATCTCATCACTTGCAATTCTTGAACTCATCATCTGGGCAACTGATCATTATCCCAACATCCAACTTCCTGGCATACTTAAAATCCATCCAAATGTACTGTCTCTTTTCCTTATATTTGCACCAAACGGGGACATGATTACTCAGACTCTTCATGGAATTTCCATTGATCCATATTTCCAACATCATACCTCCTTTATATCCAATAACACTTCATCTCTTCATCCTCGTGGGATGTCCCACATACCGTGATAAAACTTATACTTATGAAATCCATACTCCACATCATTATCCTTTCTGCGGTCAAGCGTCCTTATAGGGGAATATTGGCCATCTCTGCATGGCACTCCTTCAACTGGGAAACGTAAAACACATCTTGAACTCCTGACAGTCCTCCGGGTGACTCTAACTTGTTGGCCACTTCTCCATACGCTCCAAAACTCGGTATGGTCCTACAAACCTCGGGGCTAACTGTCCCTTAACTCCAATCCATTTAACTCCTCGCAGAGGGAACACATGAAGACATGCTCTGTCTCCAATTTCATAGACTACCTCCTTGCGTTTTTAAGTCTGCATAACTCTTCTACCTGGACTGAGCTACCTTCAGTCTATCTCGAATCAACTTAACATTCTCTTCTGACTCCTTGATCACATTTGGTCCAAACAACTGTCGGTCTCCGACTTCATCCCACATACTCTTGGGGCATCACACATATCGAGACAAAACTCGTATTTCATTTTGCCCAAAATCCATGCAGTGGAGTATCTTTATCCTTTCTGGGGTCAAAGGTTCTTACAGGGTACTACCACCCTTAAAATACACAAATCTTCCATAGACCATATTTCTCTTATCCTCAAAAATGGTCAAAATCCTCCTTCATAGAGTAGCAACTCATAAAATCCATATCAGTACCAACGAGGCTAACTTTATTAATTCTCAAATCATTACAATCTCCTGTTTTTCCATTACATGCCTCAATTCAATACCTCTATATAAAAGAAAATGTTCTCACTACCACTACTATATTACTTCTGTTACAAACTCAACTATTTATCACAAGTCTCCTTCTCCTTCGGACAACCTCTGGCAAAGTGCCCTGCTCCATTACAACGGAAACACATTACTTCTGATAGGTTTCGAGGTTTCCTCATGATCACATAGCCTCCTTGGGTCCTTTTCTTCCCTCTTGGGCAATCATTGAAGTAGTGCCCTGAATTTTTGCACCTGAAACATGTGATATGACTCAGGTCTTTCTTTGTGGAAATTGGGTTGTTCCTCGAATCCAACCTACTTCTCTTCCTGGACCTTTCCATTCCAATCATGGCTTCTATTTCCCGTGGGTCATATTCTACTTCCTCTGTCGGGAATTCTACTAGATTCCCGTTCATACAATTCTGGGAGATGTGTCCTTCTTCTCCACATGAATAGCATGACTTAGTGCAGGGTCTAATTGGCTCTTCTTTGGGTGTGTCCTCCACCTCTTTCTTCATCACAGGTTCTTCTAAACCTTCCATGAGAGCTCCTTTCATTGCTTCTTCCTTCAGCTGGATGGTTCGTTGTACCATGGGGTAAATGTGACACTGAGCAGGGTAGTGGGTAGT
>NW_021185784.1:0-1281 GCF_002162155.2 Triticum dicoccoides
CTTGCTCGCTATGCCACAGAAGAAGTGTCCACGGACGCCAAGAAGCAGGCTAGGTTCCGGAAGGGTCTCAACCCCAAGTTGCGTCGTGATCTTCACCTGCATCATTGCGATACATTCCAAGCCCTTGTGAACAAGGCCATCAATGCAGAGACAGCTCAACTCACTTACGAGGAGTCTCGTAAGCACACCCGTGATTTGGGATCTCCCTCTGGCTCTAGCTCCCAGAAACGCCGGATTTGGGTTCCAAACTCCGCTCTTCCTTCCGGTTATACACCGAGGCCGTCTTATGTGGTGCCTTCCCCAGCTCAGTCGTATGTTCCACCCAGGCCTACTGGTAGACCGCTTGTTAGTGCGGGTCCCCGTCCAACCTCAGGGACTTGCTTCACATGCGGGAAGCCAGGACACTATGCACGTGATTGCTCTCAGACTAGTTATGCTCCACCCCAGCCCGAGAAGACTGTTGGCTGTATTAAGCCATCACGCAAGATGATCAGTGCCAAGTCAGTTTCCACTGAACGTGGACGTGTGCATCACGTCTCAGCTAAAGACGCTCATGATGATCCAGATGTCGTTCTTGGTACACTCCTTGTCAATTGTCACCCAGCGTCAGTTCTATTTGATACGGGGGCATCTCACTCCTTCATTTCTGAAGGCTATGCTCGTTTGCACGACATATCATTCTGTGATATGCCAACTCCGCTTGAAATCCAAACCCCAGGGGCTAGATGGCAGACCACCAGAATCAGCCATGGTAACGAAATCCTTGTTGATAGAATTGTATTCCTTTCATCACTTGTAGCCCTCAAGTCCTCAGATATTAACATCATCTTGGGTATGGACTGGATGACAGCTCATCATGCCAAGATTGATTGTTACACAAGGTCTGTTCAGCTTACACACCCGTCTGGCAAGATAGTCACCGTCTCTACTAGAGTTGCAAAGCGTCAGCTCTATTCTCTTAATGCCAGCCCTCTTCCAGACCTTGAAGATATCCCGGTAGTCCGTGACTTTCCGGATGTCTTTCCAGAGGAACTGCCAGGTGTTCCACCTGACAGAGATGTAGAGTTCGTCATAGATCTTATCCCAGGAACAGCTCCAATCTCCCGGAGACCTTACAAGATGGCACCCCTAGAACTAGCCGAGCTTAAGAAACAACTCGATGAGTCCTTGCAAAAGGGTTTCATCCGTCCTAGTTCTTCTCCTTGGGCTTGCCCCGTCCTCTTTGTCAAGAAGAAAGACGGTACGGACCGGATGGTCGTTGATTATCGTCCCGTTAATTTG
>NW_021185785.1:0-986 GCF_002162155.2 Triticum dicoccoides
ATCAATTTCCAACATGTTCTGACATCATTTGTTGGTTTTCAGTCATTTACCTAATTGTTTAGAGAGCTAAATGACCGTGAAATTGAAAATCACTACAAAATGAACTATGAAAATGTTGCAACTTGGCATGGTATCATCATTTCACCCGCATAGCATGTGCAAAAGAGTATAGAGGGTCACGGCAAAAACTGGACGCACTTCGTGTACAAACTGGACAATCTCTTTCGAAGTATCAGGGTTTCGGACAAGAACTCATCTGTTACACGGGCACTTCAATGTTTTTTAAACTTATTTGAACTCTGGACTTCTTTTGTGTTCAGTATGCAGCATTCAAAGCGACGTCATCAATTTCCAACATGTTCTGACATCATTTGTTGTTTTTCAGTCATTACCTAATTGTTTAGAGAGCTAAATAACTGTGAAATTGAAAATCACTACAAAATGAACTGTGAAAATGTTGAAACTTGGCATGGTATCATCATTTCACCCGCATAGCATGTATGAAAGAGTAGAGAGGGTCACGGAAAAAACTGGACGCACTCCATGTACAAACTGGACAATCTCTTCCGGAGTATCAGGGTTTTGGACGAGAACTCATCTGTTACACGGGCACTTCAATGTTTTTTAAACTTATTTGAACTCCGGACTTCTTTTGTGTTCAGTATGTAGCATTCAAAGCGACGTCATCAATTTCCAACATGTTCTGACATCATTTGTTGGTTTTCAGTCATTTACCTAATTGTTTAGAGACCTAAATGACCGTGAAATTGAAAATCACTACAAAATGAACAATGAAAATGTTGCAACTTGGCATGGTATCATCATTTCACCCGTATAGCATGTGCAAAAGAGTATAGAGGGTCACGGCAAAAACTGGACGCACTTCGTGTACAAACTGGACAATCTCTTTCGGAGTATCAGGGTTTCGGACGAGAACTCATCTCTTACACGGGCACTTCAATGTTTTTTAAACTTATTTGAACTCC
>NW_021185786.1:0-1317 GCF_002162155.2 Triticum dicoccoides
GCACCCGTCCCGCCTAACCCTGTAGCATTTGACCACGGGATCTAGCCCTTTGACTTTGCACGGACGGGCTTTGACCAGTGGACCTCCCCACCCGGTTGTGTTAGGTCAGCCCATAGAAACACTTTGGAGCAACATCTGGGCCAGACCCACAGCAAGATCCCCTCCGTGTAGACCCGACGCATCCGTTTCCCCCCTCCAGGTGCCAGCGGCGGTGCCGTCCGTGAGGGGGGCACACCTCGGACACGCGTGCTGGGTGTTTGCAACCGCCACAACACTTCCAGACTTGTGAGAGGCCGCCTACGCAAGATTTGGCGGCATGCTAGCCCCCGGAGGCAGCCGGCCACAGCCGTAGACGCGCGAGGGGCAATCCGCATAGAGGGAATTTTTCGGATACTTCTCCAGCACCAAAAATTATGAAAAAATACCATCGTTCCTATAGCACATGTGCCCACGTCGTGCAAAAAATCTCATGATTTTATCGCGCTCCGAGTATTTAGTAATATTGACGCCGCATCGTTACCGCAGAACGTCTACTACCGTGTCATCGCCGTCCGTGAGGGGGGGGCACGCCTCAGAGACGTGTCCCGCCTCTTTGGACATGCCACCAGACCACCCCGCCTGTATGAGGGCCCGGTGCGAAGCTCCGGCGGCATTGCTACCCCCCAGTGCACCTGCCCCGCTTAACCCTGTAGCATTTGACCACGGGATCTAGCCCTTTCACTTTGCACGGACCGGCTTTGACCAGTGGACCTCCCCACCCGGTTGTGTTAGGTCAGCCCATAGGAACACTTTGGAGCAACATCCGGGCCAGACCCATAGCAAGATCCCCTCCGTGTAGACCCGACGCGTCCGTTTCCCCCCTCCAGGTGCCGGCGGCGGCGCCGTCTGTGAGGGGGGCACACCCCGGACACGCGTGCCGGGCGTTTGCAACCGCCACAACACTTTCAGACTTGTGAGAGGTCGCCTACGCAAGATTTGGCGGCATGCTAGCCCCCGGAGGCCGCCGGCCACGTAGACACGCGAAGGGCAATCCGCGTAGAGGGAATTTTTCGGATACTTCTCCATCACCAAAAATTATGAAAAAATACCATCGTTCCTATAGCACATGTGCCCACGTTGTGCAAAAAAACTCATGATTTTATCGTGCTCCGAATATTTACTAATATTGACGCCGCATCGTTATCACAGAACGTCTACTACCGTGTCATCGCCGTCCGTGAGGGGGGGGCACGCCCCGGAGACGCGTCCCGCCTCTTCGGACATGCCACCACACCACCCCGCCTGTATGAGGGCCCGGTGCGACGCTCCGGTGGCATT
>NW_021185787.1:0-1317 GCF_002162155.2 Triticum dicoccoides
GCACCCGTCCCGCCTAACCCTGTAGCATTTGACCACGGGATCTAGCCCTTTGACTTTGCACGGACGGGCTTTGACCAGTGGACCTCCCCACCCGGTTGTGTTAGGTCAGCCCATAGAAACACTTTGGAGCAACATCTGGGCCAGACCCACAGCAAGATCCCCTCCGTGTAGACCCGACGCATCCGTTTCCCCCCTCCAGGTGCCAGCGGCGGTGCCGTCCGTGAGGGGGGCACACCTCGGACACGCGTGCTGGGTGTTTGCAACCGCCACAACACTTCCAGACTTGTGAGAGGCCGCCTACGCAAGATTTGGCGGCATGCTAGCCCCCGGAGGCAGCCGGCCACAGCCGTAGACGCGCGAGGGGCAATCCGCATAGAGGGAATTTTTCGGATACTTCTCCAGCACCAAAAATTATGAAAAAATACCATCGTTCCTATAGCACATGTGCCCACGTCGTGCAAAAAATCTCATGATTTTATCGCGCTCCGAGTATTTAGTAATATTGACGCCGCATCGTTACCGCAGAACGTCTACTACCGTGTCATCGCCGTCCGTGAGGGGGGGGCACGCCTCAGAGACGTGTCCCGCCTCTTTGGACATGCCACCAGACCACCCCGCCTGTATGAGGGCCCGGTGCGAAGCTCCGGCGGCATTGCTACCCCCCAGTGCACCTGCCCCGCTTAACCCTGTAGCATTTGACCACGGGATCTAGCCCTTTCACTTTGCACGGACCGGCTTTGACCAGTGGACCTCCCCACCCGGTTGTGTTAGGTCAGCCCATAGGAACACTTTGGAGCAACATCCGGGCCAGACCCATAGCAAGATCCCCTAGGTGTAGACCCGACGCGTCCGTTTCCCCCCTCCAGGTGCCGGCGGCGGCGCCGTCTGTGAGGGGGGCACACCCCGGACACGCGTGCCGGGCGTTTGCAACCGCCACAACACTTTCAGACTTGTGAGAGGTCGCCTACGCAAGATTTGGCGGCATGCTAGCCCCCGGAGGCCGCCGGCCACGTAGACACGCGAAGGGCAATCCGCGTAGAGGGAATTTTTCGGATACTTCTCCATCACCAAAAATTATGAAAAAATACCATCGTTCCTATAGCACATGTGCCCACGTTGTGCAAAAAAACTCATGATTTTATCGTGCTCCGAATATTTACTAATATTGACGCCGCATCGTTATCACAGAACGTCTACTACCGTGTCATCGCCGTCCGTGAGGGGGGGGCACGCCCCGGAGACGCGTCCCGCCTCTTCGGACATGCCACCACACCACCCCGCCTGTATGAGGGCCCGGTGCGACGCTCCGGTGGCATT
>NW_021185788.1:0-1135 GCF_002162155.2 Triticum dicoccoides
GGCGATCGACGTGCCCACCAGAAGACGACGATGATGATGGTGAATCCTCCAACAGCTCCAAACGAGCTCCACGTCCGGTTCCTGCACCATGGTTAGGTAACAGCAAAGGAGAGTATGCAACATCATCAAATTGGTCAGAAGCAACAGAGGATGAATGCAGGGATGGTGGTTCGACAGTGGACACAGGAAGGTTGGCAAAGGGAAAAACATGCTCATCAAACACGACGTCCCGAGATATATAGACACGATTAGTGGGAACATGAAGACATTTGTAACCTTTATGAAGAGAGCTATAGCCAAGAAAAACACACTTCTTAGAACGAAACTCAAGCTTGCGCTTGTTATATGGACGAAGATGCGGCCAGCAAGCACACCCAAATACCTTGAGAAAGGTATAATCAGGTTGTTCATTAAGGAGAACCTCAATGGGAGTCTTCATGTTTAAAACACGAGTAGTTGTACGGTTGATGAGAAAACATGCAGTGGTGAAAGCATCACTCCAAAACCGAAACGGAACAGATGCATGGGCCAAAAAAGTAAGACCAGCTTCAACAATATGACGATGCTTACATTCGACTGAACCATTCTGCTGATGTGTATGTGGACATGCTAAACGATGAGCTATCCCAAGCGACTGAAAGAAAGAGTTGAGGTTGCGATACTCACCCCCCCCCCAGTCTGACTGGACATGAACAATTTTGTGCTTGAGAAGACGTTCAACATGTTTTTGAAACTGAACAAAAATATCAAACACATCAGATTTGCGTTTAATAAGGTAAAGCCAGGTAAAGCGACTATAAGCATCAACGAAACTGATATAGTAATTATGACCACTGACAGAAGTCTGAGCAGGACCCCATACATCTGAAAACACAAGTTCTAAAGGATGTTTCACCTCACGACTGGACTCTGAAAAAGGAAGTTGATGACTCTTCCCCTGCTGACAAGCATCACACACTGCTACATCTTTATGACTAGACAAACTAGGAAGCTCATGACGACGCAAAATATGACGGACAATAGGTGTGGCCGGGTGACCAAGACGAGCATGCCACTGTGACGGAGAGACCCGAACTCCACTGAAAACACGAGCGACACCAGGATGCTCCAGACGGTAGAGGCCCTGGCACAACCG